>NC_079190.1:5949347-6117142 GCF_029499605.1 Hyla sarda
TACATAGCTAGTCCTGCTCTCAGCTGAGAAGTGATACAATTGTATCCAGTCTAGACAATGCTCTGTGAGCTAAACATCCTGGACCCCAGACTGATACATTGTACATAGCTCGTCCTGCTCTCAGCTGAGAAGTGATACAATTGTATCCAGTCTAGACAATGCTCTGTGAGCTAAACATCCTGGACCCCAGACTGATACATTGTACATAGCTAGTCTGCTCTCAGCTGAGAAGTGATACAATTGTATCCAGTCTAGACAATGCTCTGTGAGCTAAACATCCTGGGACCCCAGACTGATACATTGTACATAGCTAGTCCTGCTCTCAGCTGAGAAGTGATACAATTGTATCCAGTCTAGACAATGCTCTGTGAGCTAAACATCCTGGACTCCAGACTGATACATTGTACATAGCTCGTCCTGCTCTCAGCTGAGAAATGATACAATTGTATCCAGTCTAGACAATGCTCTGTGAGCTAAACATCCTGGACTCCAGACTGATACATTGTACATAGCTAGTCCTGCTCTCAGCTGAGAAGTGATACAATTGTATC
Source organism: Hyla sarda (assembly GCF_029499605.1). Taxonomy (NCBI): domain Eukaryota; kingdom Metazoa; phylum Chordata; class Amphibia; order Anura; family Hylidae; genus Hyla; species Hyla sarda. Next base: position 5,949,899 of record NC_079190.1, read on the forward strand.
CAGTCTAGACAATGCTCTGTGAGCTAAACATCCTGGACTCCAGACTGATACATTGTACATAGCTAGTCCTGCTCTCAGCTGAGAAGTGATACAATTGTATCCAGTCTAGACAATGCTCTGTGAGCTAAACATCCTGGACTCCAGACTGATACATTGTACATAGCTCGTCCTGATCTCAGCTGAGAAGTGATACAATTGTATCCAGTCCAGACAATGCTCTGTGAGCTAAACACCCTGGACTCCAGACTGATACATTGTACATAGCTCGTCCTGCTCTCAGCTGAGAAGTGATACAATTGTATCCAGTCTAGACAATGCTCTGTGAGCTAAACATCCTGGACTCCAGACTGATACATTGTACATAGCTCGTCCTGCTCTCAGCTGAGAAATGATACAATTGTATCCAGTCTAGACAATGCTCTGTGAGCTAAACATCCTGGACTCCAGACTGATACATTGTACATAGCTAGTCCTGCTCTCAGCTGAGAAGTGATACAATTGTATCCAGTCTAGACAATGCTCTGTGAGCTAAACATCCTGGACTCCAGACTGATACATTGTACATAGCTAGTCCTGCTCTCAGCTGAGAAGTGATACAATTGTATCCAGTCTAGACAATGCTCTGTGAACTAAACATCCTGGACTCCAGACTGATACATTGTACATAGCTCGTCCTGCTCTCAGCTGAGAAGTGATACAATTGTATCCAGTCCAGACAATGCTCTGTGAGCTAAACACCCTGGACTCCAGACTGATACATTGTACATAGCTCGTCCTGATCTCAGCTGAGAAGTGATACAATTGTATCCAGTCCAGACAATGCTCTGTGAGCTAAACACCCTGGACTCCAGACTGATACATTGTACATAGCTCGTCCTGCCCTCCGCACCCCTCGTACCCTCCGCGCCCCTCTAGGTGCTGACACCCTGCAGGTTAGGACTGTTTTTCTTTCTTTCAGGAGGTTCATGACTCTGAGGTTCATGCAGTAAAGTTCAGCCCAAACTCCAGGACGGTGGCGACTGGAGGGACGGATCGGGTGGTGAAGATCTGGGGAATAGTCGCGGGTGAGGATCTTGTTCTGTGTTTGGGGGAGAGAGAACCTGATGTCTGGGCTCTGATCCCTGGGATGAAATCTGCTCTGTGGGACCTCAGGATGGGGGGGGGGGGGTGTCATCAGTTGGGGGGGTGTGTCATCAGTTTGGGGGGGGGTTGTCATCAGTTGGGGGGGTTGTCATCAGTTGGGGGGGGGTGTCATCAGTTGGGGGGGGTGTCATCAGTTGGGGGGGTGTCATCAGTTGGGGGGGTGTCATCAGTTGGGGGGGGGGTGTCATCAGTTTGGGGGGGGTTGTCATCAGTTGGGGGGGTTGTCATCAGTTGGGGGGGGGTGTCATCAGTTGGGGGGGTGTCATCAGTTGGGGGGGGGGTGTCATCAGTTGGGGGGGGTGGTCATCAGTTGGGGGGGGGGTCATCAGTTGCGGGGGGGGGGGTGTCCTGTAAATTGCTGATTGGTCACTGCTGTCTGACGGGTGTTGTATATATTTCCTCCATTATCCTGTAGGACAGCTCCACCTCCAGCAGGTGCTACAGGGAAGTAATGGCGGCATCACCAGCATCGACTTCGACCCCTCGGTACGTGTCCAGGGAAAGGGGAACTGTGCAGCCTATTGTCCCTGTTATCAGCCTCTCCTCGGCCTCCTCTATTGTCCCTGTTATCGGCCTCTCCTCGGCCTCCTCTATTGTCCCTGTTATCGGCCTCTCCTCGGCCTCCTCTATTGTCCCTGTTATCAGCCTCTCCTCGGCCTCCTCTATTGTCCCTGTTATCAGCCTCTCCTCGGCCTCCTCTATTGTCCCTGTTATCAGCCTCTCCTCGGCCTCCTCTATTGTCCCTGTTATCAGCCTCTCCTCGGCCTCCTCTATTGTCCCTGTTATCGGCCTCTCCTCGGTCTCCTCTATTGTCCCTGTTATCGGCCTCTCCTCGGGCTCCTCTATTGTCCCTGTTATCAGCCTCTCCTCGGCCTCCTCTATTGTCCCTGTTATCAGCCTCTCCTCGGTCTCCTCTATTGTCCCTGTTATCGGCCTCTCCTCGGCCTCCTCTATTGTCCCTGTTATCAGCCTCTCCTCGGCCTCCTCTATTGTCCCTGTTATCAGCCTCTCCTCGGTCTCCTCTATTGTCCCTGTTATCGGCCTCTCCTCGGCCTCCTCTATTGTCCCTGTTATCGGCCTCTCCTCAGCCTCCTCTATTGTCCCTGTTATCGGCCTCTCCTCGGCCTCCTCTATTGTCCCTGTTATCGGCCTCTCCTCGGCCTCCTCTATTGTCCCTGTTATCGGCCTCTCCTCAGCCTCCTCTATTGTCCCTGTTATCGGCCTCTCCTCGGCCTCCTCTATTGTCCCTGTTATCAGCCTCTCCTCGGTCTCCTCTATTGTCCCTGTTATCAGCCTCTCCTCGGTCTCCTCTATTGTCCCTGTTATCAGCCTCTCCTCGGTCTCCTCTATTGTCCCTGTTATCAGCCTCTCCTCGGCCTCCTCTATTGTCCCTGTTATCAGCCTCTCCTCGGCCTCCTCTATTGTCCCTGTTATCAGCCTCTCCTCGGTCTCCTCTATTGTCCCTGTTATCAGCCTCTCCTCGGCCTCCTCTATTGTCCCTGTTATCAGCCTCTCCTCGGTCTCCTCTATTGTCCCTGTTATCGGCCTCTCCTCGGTCTCCTCTATTGTCCCTGTTATCAGCCTCTCCTCGGTCTCCTCTATTGTCCCTGTTATCAGCCTCTCCTCGGTCTCCTCTATTGTCCCTGTTATCAGCCTCTCCTCGGTCTCCTCTATTGTCCCTGTTATCAGCCTCTCCTCGGCCTCCTCTATTGTCCCTGTTATCAGCCTCTCCTCGGCCTCCTCTATTGTCCCTGTTATCAGCCTCTCCTCGGTCTCCTCTATTGTCCCTGTTATCGGCCTCTCCTCGGCCTCCTCTATTGTCCCTGGTATCAGCCTCTCCTCGGCCTCCTCTATTGTCCCTGTTATCAGCCTCTCCTCGGTCTCCTCTATTGTCCCTGTTATCAGCCTCTCCTCGGTCTCCTCTATTGTCCCTGTTATCGGCCTCTCCTCAGCCTCCTCTATTGTCCCCTGTTATACTTCCTACAGGGGGACGGCTGCCACTTCCTACAGGGGGACGGCTGCCACTTCCTGCAGGGGGACGGCTGCCACTTCCTGCAGGGGGACGGCTGCCACTTCCTGCAGGGGGACGGCTGCCACTTCCTGCAGGGGGACGGCTGCCACTTCCTGCAGGCGGACGGCTGCCACTTCCTACAGGGGGACGGCTGCCACTTCCTACAGGGGGACGGCTGCCACTTCCTACAGGGGGGCGGCTTCTATTTCATACAATTTTTTATTTTATTTATTTATTTCTCTTTTTATGTATTTTTCCCTGTAGTATCCTCTTATCTCCTGCAGGTGGCAGCAGAGGACCGTGTCATGTGCTTTATCCCTGTAGTGATCTGTTCTTTTGTTTTTCAGGGGGCGCAGGTCTTGGCCGCCTCGTTTGATAATTCGGCTCATCTATGGAGACTGGACAGTAAATCCAGCGTACGTACCTGTAATGGGGTGCAGAGCAGTGTTTGTTACAATGTATTAGTCTCAAGCAGTCTTTCCCAACCAGTGTTCCTCCAGCTGTTGCAAAACTACAACTCCCAGCATGCTGGGAGTTGTAGTTTTGCAACAGCTGGAGGGGATCTAGTTTGGAGACATAGGTCTTTGAGGATTGTGCAAACTGGATACATTGTAACAAACCCTCTGCTGTAAAGAATATTAGTCGCCTATTGTAAGGGTATATACAGCTTTGGGGCCCTCTCTGAGGGTGAACCCCTGCTGGGTCACCTGTAGGGGGTGTGATGGGACCGGAACCAGGAGAGGCCCCATGTGTGGCCCCTGACACCTCTATAGGTATCATTGAACATTCTCTATAATATCTATTGATCCTTTATTCCTTCTCTGTCCCTACAGGACAAGCTGACCGGTCACACGGCGAAGGTGACGGCCGCCAGGTTCAAGATGTCCTCGTATCGGGCGGTCACCTGCAGCATGGACAGGACGGTCCGGGAGTGGGATCTGCATAAGGCTTCATGTAGGTGACCCCCACCCTGGTGCACGGCCACAACTCCCATCATGCCCATAGGTATGGTGGAATATTCTACAGATCTAGAGCCTTATGGCTATGTACAATATATACAGGTAGATTCCTAGAATCTAGAACACACAGATCTAGAACAATGTGGTTGCACACAATATATCCAGGCAGGTTTGTATAATTCAGAATGTGCAGATCTAGAACCATGTGGCTGCATACAGTATATACAGGAATATTCCTATAATCCAGAACCTACAGCTCTAGAACTACCTGTCTAGATACAGTATATGCAGGTCTAATCCTATAATCCAGAATTTACAGCTGTAGAACTACCTGTCTAGATACAGTGTATACAGGTCTAATCCTATAATCCAGAATTTACAGCTGTAGAACTACCTGTCTAGATACAGTGTATACAGGTCTAATCCTATAATCCAGAACCTACAGCTCTAGAACTACCTGTCTAGATACAGTATATACAGGACTATTCCTATAATCCAGAACCTACAGCTCTAGAACTACCTGTCTAGATACAGTATGTACAGGTCTAATCCTATAATCCAGAACCTACAGCTCTAGAACTACCTGTCTAGATACAGTGCATACAGGAATATTCCTATAATCCAGAACCTACAGCTCTAGAACTACCTGTCTAGATACAGTGTATACAGGAATATTCCTATAATCCAGAACCTACAGCTCTAGAACTACCTGTCTAGATACAGTGTATACAGGTCTAATCCTATAATCCAGAACCTACTGCTCTAGAACTACCTGTCTGGATACAGTGTATACAGGTCTAATCCTATAATCCAGAACCTACAGCTCTAGAACTACCTGTCTAGATACGGTGTATACAGGAATATTCCTATAACCAGAACCTACAGCTCTAGAACTACCTGTCTAGATACAGTGTATACAGGAATATTCCTATAATCCAGAACCTACAGCTCTAGAACTACCTGTCTAGATACAGTGTATACAGGTATAATCCTATAATCCAGCACCCAGTGTTCTCAGATACAGTGGATAGAGCAGTGTTTCAAAACCAGGGTGCCTCCAGCTGTTGCAAAACTACAACTTCCAGCATGCCAGGACAGCCAAAGGCTGTCCGGGTATGCTGGGAGTTGTAGTTTTGCAACAGCTGGAGGCACCCTGGTTGGCAAACACTGGTACAGAGGTAACTCTTTCCATTGTATGATAAGTAATGAGTTCGGTACGTCCCCCCCCCCCCCCCCCAGCGGACGTTCCGGACTATCAGACTCTGCCCTTCTCATCAGTTATGAGGACATCTCCATTGCATGTCTTGGAGTGAAGGTCACATGACTCCATCCGCCATATTGTGCTTGGTTGGTTACCCCCCTCTGTGGTCGCCTGTTGCAGGTATCAGACGTATCTCTGTGCCCTCATTCTGCAGCGACGTCGTCTGCTCCGACTCCTACATGATCAGCGCTCACCACGACAAGAAGATCCGCTTCTGGGACAGCAGGTAATGAGGCGCCGCTTATCTCTCTAATAATCCGCCGCTTATCTCTCTCTAACAATCCGCTTCTTATCTCTCTAATAATCCGCCGCTTATCTCTCTAATAATCCGCCGCTTATCTCTCTAATAATCCGCCGCTTATCTCTCTAATAATCCGCCGCTTATCTCTCTAATAATCCGCCGCTTATCTCTCTCTAATAATCCGCCGCTTATCTCTCTCTAATAATCTGCCGTTTATCTCTCTCTAATAATCCGCCGCTTATCTCTCTCTAATAATCCGCCGCTTATCTCTCTCTAATAATCCGCCGCTTATCTCTCTCTAATAATCCGCCGCTTATCTCTCTAATAATCCGCCGCTTATCTCTCTCTAATAATCCGCCGCTTATCTCTCTCTAATAATCCGCCGCTTATCTCTCTAATAATCCGCCGCTTATCTCTCTCTAATAATCCGCCGCTTATCTCTCTCTAATAATCTGCCGCTTATCTCTCTCTAATAATCCGCCGCTTATCTCTCTCTAATAATCCGACACTTATCTCTCTCTAATAATCCAACGCTTATCTCTCTAATAATGTGCCGCTTATCTCTCTCTAATAATCCCCGCTTATCTCTCTAATAATCCGCCGCTTATTTCTCTAATAATCCGCCGCTTATGTCTCTAATAATCCGCCGCTTCTCTCTGTAATAATCCGCCGCTTATCTCTCTCTAATAATTCGCCGCTTATCTCTCTCTAATAATCAGCCGCTTATCTCTCTCTAATAATCCCCCGCTTATCTCTCTCTAATAATCCGCCGCTTATCTCTCTCTAATAATCCCCCGCTTATCTTTCTAATAATCCACCGCTTATCTCTCTAATAATCTGCCGCTTATCTCTCTATAATAATCTGCCGCTTATCTCTCTCTAATAATCCGCCGCTTATCTCTCTAATAATCCGACGCTTATCTCTCTCTAATAATCCGCCGCTTATCTCTCTAATAATCCGACGCTTATCTCTCTCTAATAATCCGCCGCTTATCTCTCTAATAATCCGCCGCTTATCTCTCTAATAATCCGCCGCTTATCTCTCTAATAATCTACTGCTTATCTCTCTAATAATCCGACACTTATCTCTCTAATAATCTGCCGCTTATCTCTCTAACAATCCGCTTATCTCTCTCTAATAATCCGCCGCTTATCTCTCTCTATTAATCCGCCGCTTATCTCTCTCTAATAATCCGCCGCTTATCTCTCTCTAATAATCCGCCGCTTATCTCTCTCTAACAATCCGCCGCTTATCTCTCTAATAATCCCCGCTTATCTCTCTAATAATCCGCCGCTTATCTCTCTCTAACAATCCGCCGCTTATCTCTCTAATAATCCCCGCTTATCTCTCTAATAATCCGCCGCTTATCTCTCTCTAACAATCCGCCGCTTATCTCTCTCTAATAATTCGCCGCTTATCTCTCTCTAACAATCCGCCGCTTATCTCTCTTTAACAATCCGCCGCTTATCTCTCTCTAACAATCCGCCGCTTATCTCTCTCTAACAATCCGCCGCTTATCTCTCTCTAATAATCCGCCACTTATCTCTCTCTAACAATCCGCCGCTTATCTCTCTATAACAATCCGCCGCTTATCTCTCTAATAATCCGCCGCTTATCTCTCTCTAATAATCCGCCGCTTATCTCTCTCTAATAATCCGCCACTTATCTCTCTCTAATAATCCGACGCTTATCTCTCTAATAATCCGCCGCTTATCTCTCTCTAACAATCCGCCGCTTATCTCTCTCTAACAATCTGCCGCTTATCTCTCTCTAACAATCCGCCGCTTATCTCTCTCTAACAATCCGCCGCTTATCTCTCTCTAACAATCCGCCGCTTATCTCTCTCTAACAATCTGCCGCTTATCTCTCTATAATAATCCGCCGCTTATCTCTCTCTAACAATCCGCCGCTTATCTCTCTCTAACAATCCGCCGCTTATCTCTCTCTAACAATCCGCCGCTGCTCTTCTGACACTTCCCATCTTTCTCAGGTCCCCGGATTGTTCCCGGGAGGTGACCCTGGAGGAGAAGGTGACCTCCCTGTACATGGAGCCGGAGCAAACACAACTCCTCAGCTGTTCCCGGGACGACGCGCTGCGCCTGCTGGACCTGCGGACGATGAGCGAGCGCCTGGTGTTCAGGTATTGGAGCCGCTGCCAGTGATGTCATAGATCGTGTTTCCCAACCAGGGTGCCTCCCACTACAACTCCCAGCATGCCTGGAAAGCCTTCAGCTGTCCGGGCATGCTGGGAGTTGTAGTTTTGCAGCAGCTGGAGGCCCCTGGTTGGGAAGCACTGTCATAGATGAGACATGTGACCCTGTGATCTCTCCTTATTACAGGGCCGACGGCTTCAAGTGCGGCTGTGACTGGACCAAGGCCATCCTCAGGTACTTACTCCCCAACAGGTCTAGTACTGCTCTTATCTGGGGCAATATGGCCGACATGACGGCTCCCCTGTTATCACCCAACTCTCCCGGAGTCCTGAGTGACGAGCAGCCTGTAATGAGCGTTCGTGTCTCATCGCTGCCATTTCTTTCCACAGTCCAGATGCTAATTACAGTATAGTCGGCTCCTCCGATGGGACCGTCTTCATATGGAACGCACAGAGCGGAGTCCTGGAACGCAGCCTGACCGGGGAGCACAGGTGAGCGCCACCTCCAGAGCTGCACTCACTATTCTGCTGTTACATCGTGTATTACCCTCCAGTCTCCTCCAGAGCTGCACTCACTATTCTGCTGTTACATCATGTCTTATCCTCCAGAGCTGCACTCACTATTCTGCTGTTACCTCATGTCTTATCCTCCAGCCACCTCCAGAGCTGCACTCACTATTCTGCTGTTACCTCATGTCTTATCCCCAGTCACCTCCAGAGCTGCACTCACTATTCTGCTGTTACCTCATGTCTTATCCTCCAGCCACCTCCAGAGCTGCACTCACTATTCTGCTGTTACAGCATGTCTTACCCTCCAGTCACCTCCAGAGCTGCACTCACTATTCTGCTGTTACCTCATGTCTTATCCTCCAGTCACCTCCAGAGCTGCACTCACTATTCTGCTGTTACATCGTGTATTATCCTCCAGTCACCTCCAGAGCTGCATCCACTATTCTGCTGTTACCTCATGTCTTATCCTCCAGCCACCTCCAGAGCTGCACTCACTATTCTGCTGTTACCTCATGTCTTATCCCCAGTCACCTCCAGAGCTGCACTCACTATTCTGCTGTTACCTCATGTCTTATCCTCCAGCCACCTCCAGAGCTGCACTCACTATTCTGCTGTTACAGCATGTCTTACCCTCCAGTCACCTCCAGAGCTGCACTCACTATTCTGCTGTTACCTCATGTCTTATCCTCCAGTCACCTCCAGAGCTGCACTCACTATTCTGCTGTTACATCGTGTATTATCCTCCAGTCACCTCCAGAGCTGCACTCACTATTCTGCTTTTACATCATGTCTTATTCTCCAGTCACCTCCAGAGCTGCACTCACTATTCTGCTGTTACATCATGTCTTATCCTCCAGTCACCTCCAGAGCTGCACTCACTATTCTGCTGTTACATCATATGTCTTATCCTCCAGAGCTGCACTCACTATTCTGCTGTTACATCATGTCTTATCCTCCAGTCACCTCCAGAGCTGCACTCACTATTCTGCTGTTACATCATATGTCTTATCCTCAAGTCACCTCCAGAGCTGCACTCACTATTCTGCTGTTACATCATGTCTTATCCTCCAGTCACCTCCAGAGCTGCACTCACTATTCTGCTGTTACCTCATGTATTATCCTCCAGTCACCTCCCGAGCTGCACTCACTATTCTGCTGTTACCTCATGTATTATCCTCCAGTCACCTCCAGAGCTGCACTCACTATTCTGCTGTTACAGCATGTCTTACCCTCCAGTCACCTCCAGAGCTGCACTCACTATTCTGCTGTTACATCATATGTCTTATCCTCCAGAGCTGCACTCACTATTCTGCTGTTACATCATGTCTTATCCTCCAGTCACCTCCAGAGCTGCACTCACTATTCTGCTGTTACATCATATGTCTTATCCTCCAGTCACCTCCAGAGCTGCACTCACTATTCTGCTGTTACATCATGTATTATCCTCCAGTCACCTCCAGAGCTGCACTCACTATTCTGCTGTTACATCATATGTCTTATCCTCCAGAGCTGCACTCACTATTCTGCTGTTACATCATGTCTTATCCTCCAGTCACCTCCAGAGCTGCACTCACTATTCTGCTGTTACATCATATGTCTTATCCTCAAGTCACCTCCAGAGCTGCACTCACTATTCTGCTGTTACATCATGTCTTATCCTCCAGTCACCTCCAGAGCTGCACTCACTATTCTGCTGTTACCTCATGTATTATCCTCCAATGACCTCCCGAGCTGCACTCACTATTCTGCTGTTACCTCATGTATTATCCTCCAGTCACCTCCAGAGCTGCACTCACTATTCTGCTGTTACATCATGTCTTATCCTCCAGTCACCTCCAGAGCTGCACTCACTATTCTGCTGTTACCTCATGTATTATCCTCCAGTCACCTCCAGAGCTGCACTCACTATTCTGCTGTTACCTCATGTCTTATCCTCCAGAGCTGCACTCACTATTCTGCTGTTACCTCATGTATTATCCTCTAGTCACCTCCAGAGCTGCACTCACTATTCTGCTGTTACATCATGTCTTATCCTCCAGAGCTGCACTCACTATTCTGCTGTTACATCATGTCTTACCCTCCAGTCACCTCCAGAGCTGCACTCACTATTCTTCTGTTACATCATGTCTTATCCCCAGTCACCTCCAGAGCTGCACTCACTATTCTGCTGTTACCTCATGTCTTATCCTCCAGTCACATCCAGAGCTGCACTCACTATTCTGCTGTTACATCATGTCTTATCCTCCAGTCACCTCCAGAGCTGCACTCACTATTCTGCTGTTACAGCATGTCTTATCCTCCAGTCACCTCCAGAGCTGCACTCACTATTCTGCTGTTACCTCATGTCTTATCCTCCAGTCACCTCCAGAGCTGCACTCACTATTCTGCTGTTACCTCATGTCTTATCCTCCAGTCACCTCCAGAGCTGCACTCGCTATTCTGCTGTTACCTCATATCTTATCCTCCAGTCACCTCCAGAGCTGCACTCGCTATTCTGCTGTTACATCATGTCTTATCCTCCAGTGACCTCCAGAGCTGCACTCACTATTCTGCTGTTACATCGTCTTATCCTCCAGAGCTGCACTTACTATTCTGCTGTTACATCATGTCTTATCCTCCAGTGACCTCCACATCTGCACTCACTATTCTGCTGTTACCTCATGTCTTATCCTCCAGTCACCTCCAGAGCTGCACTCACTATTTTGCTGTTACCTCATGTCTTATCCTCCAGTCACCTCCAGAGCTGCACTCACTATTCTGCTGTTACCTCATGTCTTATCCTCCAGTCGCCTCCAGAGCTGCACTCACTATTCTGCTGTTACCTCATGTCTTATCCTCCAGTCACCTCCAGAGCTGCACCCACCATCCTCGCACACCCCATGCTCTCTTGCTCTCAGACCCTCTTTGTGGGTGATCATGGGGGGCAGAGACTTTCCTGCAGTCGTCCCCCTTTATTCTCAGCTGGTAACACACCATATATATACCAGTACCCACCACCAGGGTGCGCTGCAGGTTCGTCTTATTTATCTCTGTGATTGAAACCATAAAAAATTCATGAAAATCATCTAAAATTTATGTAAAATCGTTTGATTGTCTTGGATTTAGAAGTTTGAGATAAGTAGGTTTGGGGTGGGGGGGGGCTCTGCTTATTGTGTCTACGGGGGTCTGAACCGGGGGGGCACACTGGGGCTGTCTGTGTTATGGGGGGGCACACTGGGGCTGTCTGTGTTATGGGGGGCACACGGGGGCTGTCTGTGTTATGGGGGGCACACTGGGGCTGTCTGTGTTATGGGGGGCACACTGGGGCTGTCTGTGTTATGGGGGGCACACTGGGGCTGTCTGTGTTATGGGGGGCACACTGGGGCTGTCTCTTATGGGGGGGCACACTGGGGCTCTCTTATGGGGGGCACACTGGGGCTGTCTGTGTTATGGGGGGCACACTGGGGCTGTCTGTGTTATGGGGGGCACACTCGGGCTGTCTGTGTTATGGGGGGCACACTGGGGCTGTCTCTTATGGGGGGGCACACTGGGGCTGTCTGTGTTATGGGGGGCACACTGGGGCTGTCTGTGTTATGGGGGGCACACTGGGGCTGTCTGTGTTATGGGGGGGCACACTGGGGCTGTCTCTTATGGGGGGGGCACACTGGGGCTGTCTGTGTTATGGGGGGCACACTGGGGCTGTCTGTGTTATGGGGGGCACACTGGGGCTGTCTGTGTTATGGGGGGCACACTGGGGCTGTCTGTGTTATGGGGGGCACACTGGGGCTGTCTGTGTTATGGGGGGCACACTGGGACTGTCTGTGTTATGGGGGGCACACTGGGGCTGTCTCTTATGGGGGGGGCACACTGGGGCTGTCTCTTATGGGGGGGGCACACTGGGGCTGTCTGTGTTATGGGGGGCACACTGGGGCTGTCTGTGTTATGGGGGGCACACTGGGGCTGTCTCTTATGGGGGGGGCACACTGGGGCTGTCTCTTATGGGGGGGGCACACTGGGGCTGTCTGTGTTATGGGGGGCACACTGGGGCTGTCTGTGTTATGGGGGGCACACTGGGGCTGTCTCTTATGGGGGGGCACACTGGGGCTGTCTCTTATGGGGGGGCACACTGGGGCTGTCTCTTATGGGGGGGCACACTGGGGCTGTCTCTTATGGGGGGGCACACTGGGGCTGTCTCTTATGGGGGGGCACACTGGGGCTGTCTGTGTTATGGGGGGGCACACTGGGGCTGTCTCTTATGGAGGGGCACACTGGGGCTGTCTCTTATGGGGGGGCACACTGGGGCTGTCTGTGTTATGGGGGGCACACTGGGGCTGTCTGTGTTATGGGGGGCACACTGGGGCTGTCTGTGTTATGGAGGGGCACACTGGGGCTGTCTCTTATGGGGGGGCACACTGGGGCTGTCTGTGTTATGGGGGGGCACACTGGGACTGTCTGTGTTATGGGGGGCACACTGGGGCTGTCTCTTATGGGGGGGGCACACTGGGGCTGTCTCTTATGGGGGGGGCACACTGGGGCTGTCTGTGTTATGGGGGGCACACTGGGGCTGTCTCTTATGGGGGGGGGCACACTGGGGCTGTCTCTTATGGGGGGGCACACTGGGGCTGTCTGTGTTATGGGGGGGCACACTGGGGCTGTCTGTGTTATGGGGGGGCACACTGGGGCTGTCTGTGTTATGGGGGGGCACACTGGGGCTGTCTGTGTTATGGGGGGCACACTGGGGCTGTCTCTTATGGGGGGGCACACTGGGGCTGTCTGTGTTATGGGGGGGCACACTGGGGCTGTCTCTTATGGGGGGGCACACTGGGGCTGTCTCTTATGGGGGGGCACACTGGGGCTGTCTGTGTTATGGGGGGCACACTGGGGCTGTCTGTGTTATGGGGGGCACACTGGGGCTGTCTGTGTTATGGGGGGCACACTGGGGCTGTCTGTGTTATGGGGGGCACACTGGGGCTGTCTGTGTTATGGGGGGCACACTGGGGCTGTCTGTGTTATGGGGGGCACACTGGGGCTGTCTGTGTTATGGGGGGGCACACTGGGGCTGTCTGTGTTATGGGGGGCACACTGGGGCTGTCTGTGTTATAGGATATGAACCATCCCCCCTCCCCCCTTATCACACTATTTTCAAAGTGGTCATTTTGTGTGGTCCCCTGGAGCAGTGGGGGGGGGGGGGCATTGTTATGTATCTTCTCCGCACAGAATCAGGACCCAAACGTGCTATTATTTTGGGGGCTTAACCCTTTGTGTGACTGCTTGTCCATTGTTCTTGACCCCCTCGTTCTCTCTGCAGTGCGTCGGTGAACGCGGTGGCCTGGTCCGTGTCCGGGGATTACGTGGTCAGCGTGGACCGAGGGAAGAAGGCCGTTCTGTGGAGCGAATACTGAGGCCTAGAAGGGAAGAGTGGAGGAGCAGGGGGAGGAGTCACACAGAAGAGGGCGGAGTCATCCAGGAGTATGATGCCAGTAATGTGACTGATGTAGCAGAGCTGAACTGGTTATTCTCCTGCTTCTTTCTTGTGCCATTGAGTACAGGTAATGTTACACTAGGTCAGCGGTCTCCAACCTGCGGACCTCCAGATGTTGCAAAACTACAACTCCCAGCATGCCCGGACAGCCAACGGCTTTCCGGGCATGCTGGGAGTTGTAGTTTTGCATCATCTGGAGATCCGCAGGTTGGAGACCTCTGCACTAGGTGATGTTACCTGCAGTCCCATGTAACACGATACACGGTGACAAACTCAGCTCTGCTAAATCAACGAGATAAAAAGGTAATCAGTGCCTTGGCCTTGTTGTCACAATCCTTACAGAAGAGTCCAGTGGGTGTGGTTATGACTGTTACTCCTCCCCCTTTCTTTCTCCACCACCATATATACAGGACTCGGGGTTCCCCCCTATGTATACCCTGTTTGCCGCTGTCTTTTCCTGGGGGTGGGGGACGCGGTGTCTGCACTTTATGTTTCCTATAAAGATCTTATTTGTATTATTCCCGTGTCGCCATCTTTTGTGATCTGATTTATCACAACCATTCCGGCTGCTGTACGACTACAACTCCCAGCATGCCCCGATAGTTGCAGACTGTTGCTGGACCATGCTGGAAGTTGTAGTTTTAAAAGCACCCTATCATGCACAACATGCAAAACTACAACCAATCATACAAAACTACAATCCCATCATACAAAACATGCAAAACTACAATCCCATCATACAAAACATGCAAAACTACAACCCCCAACATGCAAAACTACAATCCCATCATACAAAACATGCTAAACTACAACCCCCAACATGCAAAACTACAATCCCATCATACAAAACATGCAAAACTACAATACCATCATACAAAACTACAATCCCATCATACAAAACATGCTAAATTACAATCCCCAACATGCAACACTACAATCCCAACATGAAAAACTACAACCTCCATCATGCAAAACTACAATCCCATCATGCAAAACTACAATCTATCATACAAAACTGCAATCCCATCATGCAAAACTACAATCTATCATGCAAAACTACAATCCCATCATGCAAAACTACAATCCCATCATGCAAAACTACAATCCCATCATTCAAAACTACAATCCCATCATGCTAAACTACAATCTATCATACAAAACTACAATCCCATCATGCTAAACTACAATCCCATCATACAAAACATGCTAAACTACAACCCCCAACATGCAAAACTACAACCTCCATCATACAAAACTACAATCCCATCATGCAAAACTACAACCTATCATGCTAAACTACAACCCCCAACATGCAAAACTACAATCCCATCATACAAAACATGCTAAACTACAACCACCAACATGCAACACTACAACCTATCATATAAAACTACAATCCCCCATCATGCAAAACATGCTAAACTACAACCTCCATCATGCAAATGTACAGTCCCCCAACATGCAAAACTACAATCTCAATCATACAAAACTACAATCCCATCATGCAAAACAACAATCCCATCATGCAAAACTACAACCCCCATCATGCAAAACTACAACCTATCATATAAAACTACAACCCCCATCATGCAAAACATGCTAAACTACAACCTTCATCATGCAAATCTACAGTCCCCCAACATGTAAAACTACAACCCCCACCATACAAAACATGCAAAACTACAATCCCCATCATGCAAACCTACAACCCCCATCATGCCCTGACAACCAAAGGCTGTCAGAGCATGATGGGGGTTGTAGTTTTGCAACAGCTGGAGAGACAGGTTGGGGAACACTGCTCCAGTCCTGTCCAAAGCTGCAAGTACTGTCCTGCTGGTTTGGGTCTGTAGACTGCGCCCCCCCCCCCCGCTCTATTGTTTTCGGAGATGTTGTGCCTGACAAGCGATGTAGCAGAGTGCAGTGTGTTACAGGAGGAGGAGGAGAGGCGGATGATGGGAGTGCTCCTCCACGTTACCTAACACCTCATCAGAATAATGCACCTGCTTATAGGAGAGCGGATTATTGGGGCAGATGGAGCAGATTTCGGATACGTTTCCCTTTACATTATATTACCTGGTATTAGGATTCATTGTATCCGGAGCTGAAATCTCTTAATGTGACGTAAGGGGCTTAATACGACTATTACACCTCAGTGGTCAAATATAGATCATAAATCACAGAGGGTCACATGTCACCCGCTAAAATAAATCACAGCAGGTCACGTCACCCGCTAAAATAAATCACAGAGGGTCACATGTCACCCGCTAAAATAAATCACAGAGGGTCACATGTCACTCGCTAAAATAAATCAGAGGGTCACATGTCACCCGCTAAAATAAATCACAGAGGGTCACATGTCACCCGCTAAAATAAATCACAGAGGGTCACATGTCACTCGCTAAAATAAATCACAGAGGGTCACATGTCACCCTCTAAAATAAATCACAGCAGGTCACATGTCACCCGCAAAAATAAATCACAGCAGGTCACATGTCACCCGCTAAAATAAATCACAGAGGGTCACATGTCACCCGCTAAAATAAATCACAGCAGGTCACATGTCACCCTCTAAAATAATTCACAGCGGGTCACATGTCACCCGCTAAAATAAATCACAGAGGGTCACATGTCACCCGCTAAAATAAATCACAGAGGGTCACATGTCACCCGCTAAAATAAATCACAGAGGGTCACATGTCACTCGCTAAAATAAATCACAGAGGGTCACATGTCACCCTCTAAAATAAATCACAGCAGGTCACATGTCACCCGCAAAAATAAATCACAGCAGGTCACATGTCACCCGCTAAAATAAATCACAGAGGGTCACATGTCACCCGCTAAAATAAATCACAGCAGGTCACATGTCACCCTCTAAAATAATTCACAGCGGGTCACATGTCACCCGCTAAAATAAATCACAGAGGGTCACATGTCACCCGCTAAAATAAATCACAGAGGGTCACATGTCACCCGCTAAAATAAATCACAGCGGGTCACATGTCACCCGCTAAAATAAATCACAGCGGGTCACATGTCACCCGCTAAAATAAATCACAGAGGGTCACATGTGACCCGCTAAAATAAATCACAGCAGGTCACATGTCACCCGCTAAAATAAATCACAGCAGGTCACGTCACCCGCTAAAATAAATAACAGAGGGTCACATGTCACCCGCTAAAAAAAATCACAGCGGGTCACGTCACCCGCTAAAAAAAATCACAGAGGGTCACATGTCACCCGCTAAAATAAATCACAGCGGGTCACATGTCACCCGCTAAAATAAATCACAGAGGGTCACATGTCACCCGCTAAAATAAATCACAGCAGGTCACATATCACCCGCTAAAATAAATCACAGCGGGTCACATGTCACCCGCTAAAATAAATCACAGCAGGTCACATGTCACCCGCTAAAATAAATCACAGCAGGTCACATGTCACCCGCTAAAATAAATCACAGCGGGTCACATGTCACCCGCTAAAATAAATCACAGCGGGTCACATGTCACCCGCAAAAAAAAATCACAGCGGGTCACATGTCACCCGCTAAAAAAAATTACAGAGGGTCACACGTCACCCGCTAAAAAAAATCAGAGGGTCACATGTCACCCGCTAAAAAAAATCAGAGGGTCACATGTCACCCGCTAAAATAAATCACAGCAGGTCACATGTCACCCGCTAAAATAAATCACAGCAGGTCACATGTCACCCGCTAAAAAAAATCACAGCGGGTCACATGTCACCCGCTAAAAAAAAATCACAGCGGGTCACGTCACCCGCTAAAATAAATCACAGCAGGTCACATGTCACCCGCTAAAATAAATCACAGCAGGTCACATGTCACCCGCTAAAATAAATCAGAGGGTCACATGTCACCCGCTAAAATAAATCACAGAGGGTCACATGTCACCCGCTAAAATAAATCACAGCAGGTCACATGTCACCCGCTAAAATAAATCACAGAGGGTCACATGTCACCCGCTAAAATAAATCACAGCGGGTCACATGTCACCCGCTATAATAAATCACAGCAGGTCACATGTCACCCGCTAAAATAAATCAAAGAGGGTCACATGTCACCCGCTAAAATAAATCACAGCGGGTCACATGTCACCCGCTAAAATAAATCACAGAGGGTCACATGTCACCCGCTAAAATAAATCAGAGGGTCACATGTCACCCGCTAAAATAAATCACAGCGGGTCACATGTCACCCACTAAAATAAATCACAGAGGGTCACATGTCACCCGCTAAAATAAATCACAGCAGGTCACATGTCACCCGCTATAATATCTGTCGAAATATAAAGGGATATACACTGGCCACTTTATTAGGTACACCTGTTCAACTGCTCTTTAACACAAATCGCTAATCAGCCAATTACAGCTCAGTGCATTTAGGCATGTAGACGCGGTCAAGACAACTGAAGCTTAAACAGAGCATAAGAAAGGGGATGTAAGTGACTGAACGTGTCATGTTTGTTGGTGCCAGAGGGGCTGGTTGGAATATTTCTGGGATTTTCACCCAAAACCATCTCTGGGGTTTGCAAAAAAGAGAAAATATCCAGTGCGTTGATGAAAATGGTTTGGTGTCAGAGGAGAATGGGCAGACTGGTTAGAGAAAGACAACAGTAATTCAAATAAGCGCTGGTTAAAACCCAGGTCTGCAGATGCCATCTCTGACCGCACAACATGTCCAATCCTGAAGCAGATGGGCTACAGCAGCAGAAGAAGACTTCACCGGTGGCCACTCCTGTCAGCAAAGGAGAGGAAACTGAGGCCACAATTCACACAGGAACCAAAACGGGAAGATGGAAGAACGTTACCTGGTCTGAGGAGTCTTCATTCCAGCGGTGACATCAGATGGGTCACAATTTGGAGTAAAGAACATAAATCATGGATCCCTCCTGCCTTGTATCAGGTCCAGGCTGATGGGGGTGTAATGGGGGGGGACATTTTCTGGGCACTTTGGGCCCCTTAGATACAATTGATCCTGGTATAAACCCCACAGCCTCCGAGTATTGTTACTGACCATGTCCGTCCCTTTATGACCACAGTGGAGCCATCTTCTGATAATACTTCCAGCAGGATAATGTCACCTGTCACATGACATCATCTCATACAGGACAATGGGGTCACATGACGACATCTCATAGAGGACAGTGAGGTCACATGACATCATCTCATAGAGGACAGTGAGGTCACATGACATCATCTCATACAGGACAATGAGGTCACATGACATCATCTCATACAGGACAATGAGGTCACATGACATCATCTCATACAGGACAATGAGGTCACATGACATCATCTCCTACAGGACAATGAGGTCACATGACATCATCTCATACAGGACAATGAGGTCACGTGACATCATCTCATACAGGACAATGAGGTCACGTGACATCTCATACAGGACAATGAGGTCACATGACATCATCTCATACAGGACAATGAGGTCACATGACATCATCTCCTACAGGACAATGAGGTCACATGACATCATCTCCTACAGGACAATGAGGTCACATGACATCATCTCATACAGGACAATGAGGTCACATGACATCATATCATACAGGACAATGAGGTCACATGACATCATCTCCTACAGGACAGTGAGGTCACATGACATTATCTCATACAGGACAATGAGGTCACATGACATCATATCATACAGGACAATGAGGTCACATGACATTATCTCATACAGGACAATGAGGTCACATGACATCATCTCCTACAGGACAATGAGGTCACATGACATCATCTCATACAGGACAATGAGGTCACATGACTTCATCTCATACAGGACAATGAGGTCACATGACATCATCTCCTACAGGACAAAGAGGTCACATGACATCATCTCATACAGGACAATGAGGTCACATGACATCATCTCATACAGGACAATGAGGTCACATGACATCTCATACAGGACAATGAGGTCACATGACATCAGCTCATACAGGACAATGGGGTCACATGACATCATCTCATACAGGACAATGAGGTCACATGACATCATCTCATACAGGACACTGAGGTCACATGACATCATCTCATACAGGACAATGAGGTCACATGACATCTCATACAGGACAATGAGGTCACATGACATCATCTCATAGAGGACAGTGAGGTCACTGGGCTCCTATGGCCTCCACAGTCACCAGATCTCATCCTATAGATCACCGCTGGGATGTAATGGAACCGGAGATTCTAATCATGGATGCGCAGCCGACAAATCTGCAGCAATTGTGTGAGGTCATCATGTCCATATAGAGCAAAATCTCTGAGGAACGTTTCAGCACCTTGTAGAAAGTATAAAGGGGGTCTCATCCAGGACTAGAGAGTTGTAACCAATAAAGTGGCCAGTGAGTGTATATTTGCAATAATTCTTTAATACCTCATACACATTTATGCATTATTCAAAACAAAGTAGCTGGAACAGTTGTAATGGGACACTACATACTCCCCCTCTTAAAATAAGCAGACCTTAGCGACCCTATTGGAAGGAGTTACCTATAGTCATAAGACAATATAAGAGCGTACATAAGTAGGAGGTTACGAACAGGTTGGTCATTTTTAATAAGGCACTTTCTTTTTACGAACAGAATAATACTGTATACAGCGTCTCCCAACCAAAGTGCCTTCAGCTGTTGCAAAACTACAACTCTCTTAGCATGCCTGGACAGCCTGTGGCTGGGAGTTGTAGTTCATAGACGTTCATGCAAAGAATGTTGTCAAAAGCCCCTTTTTTTTCTAAACCGGCAAAATGCTGGTGTACAATTGCGCAAAAATTTTTGGCACGGTTCTTAAAGGGGTACTCCGCCCCTAGACATCTTATCCCCGCTGCGGCACCCCGCTGTCATTACTGCACAGAGCGAGTTCGCTCTGCACGTAATGATGGGCAGTACAGGGATCAGAGCACCGTTACGTCACGGCCCCGCCCCTCGTGACGTCACGGCCCGCCCCTCAATACTGGTCTATGGGAGGGGGCGTGGCGGTTGTCACGCCCCTGCCATAGACTTGTATTTAGGAGGCGGGCCGTGATGTCACGAGGGGTGCGGAGCCATGACGTCACGCTGCTCTGTCTCCTGTATCGCCCGTCATTACGCACAGAGCGAACTCACTCTGTGCAGTAATGACAGCGGGGTGCCGCAGCGGGGATAAGATGTCTAGGGGCGGAGTACCCCTTTAAATACGTTACCACTGCAAATCACATCTGCAAAACTTTCTACAAAAACACTTAACAGCTCCACCATGTGAACAGTGCGCAAAATATTTGCCCAAATTAACAATTTTGCGTTATTTGCGCCTAGTATAGTCAACAGAACCTATAACTCTATACCTAATGATAAATTACCCCTTAAAGGGGTACTCTGCTGCTCAGCGTTTGGAAACAGCCGTCACGCCCCCTCCCATAGGCATGCATTGAGGGGGGTGGGGCTATGACATCACCGGCTCCATCACAAGCTCCCGGCATGGCGTGACGTGATACCTCCAGTCCCGGAAACACAGGTGTCACCAGAGAGCACTGTGGTCAGACTAGAAAGAACTACACAACATCCTCTGGAGCATACAGCAGCTGATAAGTACTGGAAGGATTAAGATTTTTATATAGAAGTACATTTACAGATCTGTATAACTTTCTGGCACCAGTTGATTTGAAAGCATTTTCCCCCCATCTTGAGTACCCCTTTAACTTGTGTGCCAGCACTATATCAGACGTTGGGAGAAATCCTTACAACACAGAAGGGGAAGTAGTTGTAGGAGTTCTTGGCAGGTGCTGGGCACGGTGATGCCAACATGGCCACACAGAGATGCCTAAACAGGTGGATCCGGTTTTATTGGGATCTCCTGGTAGGTCTCCAAGCCTGGAGGGAGGAGAGCGATAACGCCTTCCTGGTTCCATTGTCTTCCCAACGGCTGTCGGAGCTGTATAGGTGACATTGCGGTAGAATCTGGTTATGCAGGGGGCTTTTCTGCCAGATGGGAGGTACAAGGGGTACTTTAAATCAACTGGTGACAGAAAGTTAAGCAGATTTGTTAAATACTTCTATTTAAAAATCTTAATCCTTCCAGTACTTATTAGCTGCTGAAGTTGAGTTGTTATTTTCTGTCTGACCACAGTGCTCTCTGCTGACACCTCTGTCCATGTCAGGAACTGTCCAGAGCAGGAGCAAATCCCCATAGCAAACATCTCCTGCTCTGGACAGTTCCTGACATGGACAGAGGTGTCAACGGAGTTTCCACCAGAGTACCCCGAGACATCTTATCCCCTTTCCAAAGGATAGGGGATAAGAAGTCTGATCAGGGGGTCCTGCCGCTGCGGACCCCCGCGAACTCCCTGCTGTTAAGAGCGTCGGGTGCAGCGTTGGAGGCTTGTGATGTCACGGCCACGCCTCCTCAATGCAAGATGACGCCCCTCCCGTAGACTTACATTGAGGGGCGTGGCCATGACATCACGAGCGGGGCGTGGCAGTGACGTCACAAGCCTCCGCCCTAACATCGCCAGTCATCCGGCATGGAGCAAAGTTCATTCCGTGCACTGGCTGTCAGGGGTGCTGCAGCCGAGATTGCGGGGGACCCCCACGATCAGACATCTTATCCCCTATCCTTTGGATAGGGGATAAGATGTCTAGGGGCGGAGTACCCCTTTAATAATGGTGTCCCACCGACGTTCAGGGGATGTATCGCCGGGCCGCGGCTTCTCCAGACGCCAAATGAATTCCCATTTGGCGTCCGCCATATAAGAGGTGATGGCTATGTCCGCTACTGCCACCAAGTACGGAGGATCCAGTAAACGCCAGGTTGGTCAGGTACCCCCAAGTATGGTGTAACACCAGGTTGGTCAAGTATGTTGTACCGCCATGTTGGTCAAGTATGGTGTACCGCCACATTGGTCATGTATGGTGTACCGCCATGTTGGTCAAGTATGGTGTACCGCCACGTTGGTCAAGTATGGTGTACTGCCAGGTTGGTCAAGCAGTGTCACGCCCCCTCCCATAGACACCTGCATTGAGGGGGGTCCGGCCCTGACATCACGAGCCTCCGGCCCCACATCGCCAGTCATCCGGCACGGAGCAAAGTTCACTCAGTGCACTGGCTGTCTGAGTTGCCGCAGCCAAGATCGCGGGGGAACCCCGCAATCAGACATCTTATCCCCTATCCTATGGATAGGGGATGAGATGTCTAGGGGCGGAGTACCTCTTTAATAATGGTGCCCTGCCGACGTTCAAGGGGTGTATCGCCGGGCCGCGGCTTCTCCAGACACCAGATGAATTCTCATTTGGTGTCTGCCATATAAGAGGTGATGGCTATGGCAAAGGCCGCTACTGCCACCAAGTACTGAGGATCCAATAAACGCCAGGTTGGCCAGGTACCCCCAAGTATGGTGTACCGCCACGTTGGTCAAGTATGGTGTACCGCCACGTTGGTCAAGTATGGTGTACCGCCACGTTGGTCAAGTATGGTGTACCGCCACGTTGGTCAAGTATGGTGCACCGCCACGTTGGTCAAGTATGGTGTACCGCCACGTTGGTCGAGTATGGTGTACCGCCACATTGGTCAAGTATGGTGTACCGCCAGGTTGGTCAAGTATGGTGTACCACCACGTTGGTCAAGTATGGTGTACCGCCACATTGGTCAAGTATGGTGTAATGCCAGGTTGGTCAAGTATGATGTACCGCCACATTGGTCAAGTATGGTGTACCGCCACGTTGGTCAAGTATGGTGTACCGCCACGTTGGTCAAGTATGGTGTACCACCAGGTTGGTCAAGTATGGTGTACCACCACGTTGGTCAAGTATGGTGTACCACCACGTTGGTCAAGTATGGTGTACCGCCATGTTGGTCAAGTATGGTGTACCACCACGTTGGTCAAGTATGGTGTACCGCCACGTTGGTCAAGTATGGTGTACCGCCACGTTGGTCAAGTATGGTGTACCGCCACGTTGGTCAAGTATGGTGTACCGCCAGGTTGGTCAAGAATGGTGTACCGCCAGGTTGGTCAAGAATGGTGTACCACCAGGGAGATCCTCTGGGTTTTCACAGTCCTAGATATTCTGCCTGCGGAAGGGTCCTGGTAGAGTTGGGAGCAGCTCTTGGCACTGTCCAATAGTAGGGTGAAGAGCTGCAGCTGCTCCGGGGGCACCTCAGTGAGGCATTATGGGCGGTTGGAGAACGCCGCAGCAGTAACGCACTGTAACTAGTTGTTGTAGATGCCTCCTGTGCTCCAGTATCTGAAGAGGATCTGTAACATTGAATCCTATGGAAATTGTCCTTAGCAAGATGGCGGAGCCCATGTAGACTCTGGGGTTGCGCCAGTCTTTTGTGTCCCTAGTACAACATAGCGGCAGGTTTTTAGTTCCTTTTTTGAAGGTCCAGATGCCTTTTTGGTTCCTCTGCCCTGGGAGGGGGGGGAGATTTTCCATGCAGGGGAGCTGACTGTTAACCCCTTCTGGGTTGGTAGGGAAGCTGTTTCCAGGACACCGAGACTGTATATCTGCAGATAGGGGGAGGACAATGTATATAAGGTTAGAGGAGTATTCAGGACACATTTGCGCTCTCCTCTCCATCTTGCGCCGCTGACATCACTTTGTTCCATCGATCTGTAGTTCCGGTGCGGTGCGGCCCTCCTGATGACCATCGCACATACACTCAGCGTGCACTTCATGGAGCGCAGATAAGTGCCGGAGATTTATTACCCCAGTCTGCGGCCCATTACAGGCAGAAGCACTTAGCTGGATGAGCAGCACACGGGCCCTTTATTCTCCGGGGCCACATAATGGGAACATTTCCATCCAGGCCCCGCACTGTAATCGCTGCTCCAGAACTAATGTCCTGAACATGGAAGAAATCTCCACTGACTCTATATCTATGGTCTCTAGAAGTGTAGGGAAAACATGTGACATAAGTATTCATACCCTTTACTATAACGTGTGACATAAGTATTCATACCCTTTACTATAACGTGACATAAGTATTCATACCCTTTACTATAACATGTGACATAAGTATTCATACCCTTTACTATAACGTGACATAAGTATTCATACCCTTTACTATGACATGTGACATAAGTATTCATACCCTTTACTATAACATGTGACATAAGTATTCATACCCTTTACTACAACATGTGACATAAGTATTCATACCCTTTACTATAACATGTGACATAAGTATTCATACCCTTTACTATAACATGTGACATAAGTATTCATACCCTTTACTATAACGTGTGACATAAGTATTCATACCCTTTACTATAACATGTGACATAAGTATTCATACCCTTTACTACAACATGTGACATAAGTATTCATACCCTTTACTATAACATGTGACATAAGTATTCCTACCCTTTACTATAACGTGACATAAGTATTCATACCCTTTACTATAACATGTGACATAAGTATTCATACCCTTTACTATAACATGTGACATAAGTATTCATACCCTTTACTATAACATGTGACATAAGTATTCATACCCTTTACTATAACGTGTGACATAAGTATTCATACCCTTTACTATAACGTGTGACATAACTATTCATACCCTTTACTATAACATGTGACATAAGTATTCATACCCTTTACTATAACGTGTGACATAAGTATTCATACCCTTTACTATAACGTGTGACATAACTATTCATACCCTTTACTATGACATGTGACATAAGTATTCATACCCTTTACCATAACATGTGACATAAGTATTCATACCCTTTACTATAACATGTGACATAAGTATTCATACCCTTTACTATAACATGTGACATAAGTATTCATACCCTTTACTATGACATGTGACATAAGTATTCATACCCTTTACCATAACATGTGACATAAGTATTCATACCCTTTACTATAACGTGACATAAGTATTCATACCCTTTACTATGACATGTGACATAAGTATTCATACCCTTTACTATAACGTGACATAACTATTCATACCCTTTACTATAACGTGACATAAGTATTCATACCCTTTACTATGACATGTGACATAAGTATTCATACCCTTTACTATGACATGTGACATAAGTATTCATACCCTTTACTATAACATGTGACATAACTATTCAGACCCTTTACTATAACATGTGACATAAGTATTCATACCCTTTACTATAACATGTGACATAAGTATTCATACCCTTTACTATAACATGTGACATAAGTATTCATACCCTTTACTATAACGTGACATAAGTATTCATACCCTTTACTATAACATGTGACATAAGTATTCATACCCTTTACTATAACATGTGACATAACTATTCAGACCCTTTACTATAACATGTGACATAAGTATTCATACCCTTTACTATAACATGTGACATAAGTATTCATACCCTTTACTATAACATGTGACATAAGTATTCATACCCTTTACTATAACATGTGACATAAGTATTCATACCCTTTACTATAACATGTGACATAAGTATTCATACCCTTTACTATAACATGTGACATAAGTATTCATACCCTTTACTATAACATGTGACATAAGTATTCATACCCTTTACTATAACATGTGACATAAGTATTCATACCCTTTACTATAACGTGACATAAGTATTCATACCCTTTACTATAACATGTGACATAAGTATTCATACCCTTTACTATAACGTGACATAAGTATTCATACCCTTTACTATAACATGTGACATAAGTATTCATACCCTTTACTATAACATGTGACATAAGTATTCATACCCTTTACTATAACATGTGACATAAGTATTCATACCCTTTACTATAACATGTGACATAAGTATTCATACCCTTTACTATAACATGTGACATAACTATTCAGACCCTTTACTATAACATGTGACATAAGTATTCATACCCTTTACTATAACATGTGACATAAGTATTCATACCCTTTACTATAACATGTGACATAAGTATTCATACCCTTTACTATAACGTGACATAAGTATTCATACCCTTTACTATAACATGTGACATAAGTATTCATACCCTTTACTATAACATGTGACATAACTATTCAGACCCTTTACTATAACATGTGACATAAGTATTCATACCCTTTACTATAACATGTGACATAAGTATTCATACCCTTTACTATAACATGTGACATAAGTATTCATACCCTTTACTATAACATGTGACATAAGTATTCATACCCTTTACTATAACATGTGACATAAGTATTCATACCCTTTACTATAACATGTGACATAAGTATTCATACCCTTTACTATAACATGTGACATAAGTATTCATACCCTTTACTATAACATGTGACATAAGTATTCATACCCTTTACTATAACGTGACATAAGTATTCATACCCTTTACTATAACATGTGACATAAGTATTCATACCCTTTACTATAACGTGACATAAGTATTCATACCCTTTACTATAACATGTGACATAAGTATTCATACCCTTTACTATAACATGTGACATAAGTATTCATACCCTTTACTATAACGTGACATAAGTATTCATACCCTTTACTATAACATGTGACATAAGTATTCATACCCTTTACTATAACATGTGACATAAGTATTCATACCCTTTACTATAACATGTGACATAACTATTCAGACCCTTTACTATAACATGTGACATAAGTATTCATACCCTTTACTATAACATGTGACATAAGTATTCATACCCTTTACTATAACATGTGACATAAGTATTCATACCCTTTACTATAACGTGACATAAGTATTCATACCCTTTACTATAACATGTGACATAAGTATTCATACCCTTTACTATAACATGTGACATAACTATTCAGACCCTTTACTATAACATGTGACATAAGTATTCATACCCTTTACTATAACATGTGACATAAGTATTCATACCCTTTACTATAACATGTGACATAAGTATTCATACCCTTTACTATAACATGTGACATAAGTATTCATACCCTTTACTATAACATGTGACATAAGTATTCATACCCTTTACTATAACATGTGACATAAGTATTCATACCCTTTACTATAACATGTGACATAAGTATTCATACCCTTTACTATAACATGTGACATAAGTATTCATACCCTTTACTATAACGTGACATAAGTATTCATACCCTTTACTATAACATGTGACATAAGTATTCATACCCTTTACTATAACGTGACATAAGTATTCATACCCTTTACTATAACATGTGACATAAGTATTCATACCCTTTACTATAACATGTGACATAAGTATTCATACCCTTTACTATAACATGTGACATAAGTATTCATACCCTTTACTATAACATGTGACATAAGTATTCATACCCTTTACTATAACGTGTGACATAAGTATTCATACACTTTACTATAACATGTGACATAAGTATTCATACCCTTTACTATAACATGTGACATAAGTATTCATACCCTTTACTATAACATGTGACATAAGTATTCATACCCTTTACTATAACGTGTCATAAGTATTCATACCCTTTACTATAACATGTGACATAAGTATTCATACCCTTTACTACAACATGTGACATAAGTATTCATACCCTTTACTATAACATGTGACATAAGTATTCATACCCTTTACTATAACATGTGACATAAGTATTCATACCCTTTACTATAACATGTGACATAAGTATTCATACCCTTTACTATAACGTGACATAAGTATTCATACCCTTTACTATAACATGTGACATAAGTATTCATACCCTTTACTATAACGTGACATAAGTATTCATACCCTTTACTATAACATGTGACATAAGTATTCATACCCTTTACTATAACATGTGACATAAGTATTCATACCCTTTACTATAACGTGACATAAGTATTCATACCCTTTACTATAACATGTGACATAAGTATTCATACCCTTTACTATAACGTGTGACATAAGTATTCATACCCTTTACTATAACATGTGACATAAGTATTCATACCCTTTACTATAACGTGACATAACTATTCATACCCTTTACTATAACGTGACATAAGTATTCATACCCTTTACTATAACATGTGACATAAGTATTCATACCCTTTACTATAACATGTGACATAAGTATTCATACCCTTTACTATAACGTGACATAACTATTCATACCCTTTACTATAACGTGACATAAGTATTCATACCCTTTACTATAACGTGTGACATAAGTATTCATACCCTTTACTATAACGTGTGACATAAGTATTCATACCCTTTACTATAACGTGTGACATAAGTATTCATACCCTTTACTATAACGTGACTTAAGTATTCATACCCTTTACTATAACATGTGACATAAGTATTCATACCCTTTACTATAACGTGTGACATAAGTATTCATACCCTTTACTATAACATGTGACATAAGTATTCATACCCTTTACTATAACATGTGACATAAGTATTCATACCCTTTACTATAACGTGACATAACTATTCATACCCTTTACTATAACGTGACATAAGTATTCATACCCTTTACTATAACGTGACATAAGTATTTATACCCTTTACTATAACATGTGACATAAGTATTCATACCCTTTACTATAACATGTGACATAACTATTCATACCCTTTACTATAACATGTGACATAAGTATTCATACCCTTTACTATAACATGTGACAAGTATTCATACCCTTTACTATAACATGTGACAGAAGTATTCATGCCCTTTACTATAACGTGACATAAGTATTCATACCCTTTACTATAACGTGACATAACTATTCATACCCTTTACTATAACGTGACATAACTATTCATGCCCTTTACTATAACGTGACATAACTATTCATACCCTTTACTATAACGTGACATAACTATTCATACCCTTTACTATAACATGTGACATAAGTATTCATACCCTTTACTCAGGACTTAGTTGAAGCCCCTTTTGGCTTCGATCACAGCCTCCACTCTTCTTGGGGATGAGGCCACAAGGTTTACACACCGAACTTCACTGTAGGGATTGTATTAGGCAGGTGATGGGTTCAGCAGCTCTAAGTAGAGTCCTGGTTGTTCCTTCTTCTTCCATGTAAGAATTATGGAGGCCACTGAGCTCTTTTGAACTTTCAGTGCAGCAGAAATTGTAAAGTAAAGATCTTATATAGACAGGAATGTGTCTGAGCTCTACAGGCCCTTCTTTCCCCTCATGGCTCGGAGTTTGCTCTGATATACATTGTCAGCTGTGAGACCCAATATAGACAGGGCTGTGTCTGAGCTCTACAGGCAGTTCTTTCCCTCTCATGGCTCGGTGTTTGCTTTGATATACATTGTCAGCTGTGAGACCTTATATAGACAGGGCTGTGTCTGAGCTCTACAGGCAGGTCTTTCCCTCTCATGGCTCGGTGTTTGCTCTTATATACATTGTCAGCTATGAGACCTTACATAGACAGGGCTGTGTCTGAGCTCTACAGGCAGTTCTTTCACCTCATGGCTTGGTGTTTGCTCTGATATACATTGTCAGCTGTGAGATCTTATATAGACAGGACTGTGTCTGAGCTCCACAGGCAGTTCTTTCCATCTCATGGCTCGGTGTTTGCTCTGATATACATTGTCAGCTGTGAGATCTTATATAGACAGGGATGTGTCTGAGCTCTACAGGCAGTTCTTTCCTCCTCATGTCTTGGTGTTTGCTCTGATATACATTGTCAGCTGTGAGACCTTATATAGACAGGGCTGTGTCTGTGCTCTACAGGCAGTTCTTTCCTTCTCATGGCTCAGTGTTTGCTCTGATATACATTGTCAGCTGTGAGACCTTATATAGACAGGGCTGTGTCTGAGCTCTACAGGCAGTTCTTTCCTCCTCATGGCTTGGTGTTTGCTCTGGTATACATTGTCACCTGTGAGACCTTATATAGACAGGGATGTGTCTGAGCTCTACAGGCAGTTCTTTCTACCTCATGTCTTGGTGTTTGCTCTGATATACATAGTCAGCTGTGAGACCTTATATAGACAGGGATGTGTCTGATCTCTACAGGCAGTTCTTTCCTCCTCATGGCTTGGTGTTTGCTCTGGTATACATTGTCACCTGTGAGACCTTATATAGACAGGGCTGTGTCTGAGCTCTACAGGCAGGTCTTTCCACCTCATATCTTGGTGTTTGCTCTTATATACATTGTCAGCTGTGAGACCTTATATAGACAGGGCTGTGACTGTGCTCTACAGGCAGTTCTTTCCTTCTCATGGCTCAGTGTTTGCTCTGATATACATTGTCAGCTGTGAGACCTTATATAGACAGGGCTGTGTCTGAGCTCTACAGGCAGTTCTTTCCTTCTCATGGCTCTGTGTTTGCTCTGATATACATTGTCAGCTGTGAGACCTTATATAGACAGGGCTGTCTCTGAGCTCTACAGGCAGGTCTTTCCTCCTCATGTCTTGGTGTTTGCTCTGATATACATTGTCAGCTGTGAGACCTTATATAGACAGGGCTGTGTCTGAGCTCTACAGGCAGGTATTTCCCCCTCATGTCTTGGTGTTTGCTCTGATATACATTTCAGCTGTGAGACCTTATATAGACAGGGCTGTGTCTGAGCTCTACAGGCAGTTCTTTCCCTCTCATGTCTTGGTGTTTGCTCTGATATACATTGTCAGCTGTGAGACCTTATATAGACAGGGCTGTGTCTGAGCTCTACAGGCAGGTCTTTCCTCCTCATGTCTTGGTGTTTGCTCTGATATACATTGTCAGCTGTGAGACCTTATATAGACAGGGCTGTGTCTGAGATCTACAGGCAGGTATTTCCCCCTCATGTCTTGGTGTTTGATCTGATATACATTGTCAGCTGTGAGACCTTATATAGACAGGGATGTGTCTGAGCTCTACAGGCAGTTCTTTCCCTCTCATGTCTTGGTGTTTGCTCTGATATACATTGTTAGCTGTGAGACCTTATATAGACAGGGCTGTGTCTGAGCTCCACAGGCAGTTCTTTCCACCTCATGTCTTGGTGTTTGCTCTTATATACATTGTCAGCCGTGAGACCTTATATAGACAGGGCTGTGTCTGAGCTCTACAGGCAGTTCTTTCCACCTCATGTCTTGGTGTTTGCTCTTATATACATTGTCAGCTGTGAGACCTTATATAGACAGGGCTGTGTCTGAGCTCTACAGGCAGTTCTTTCCACCTCATATCTTGGTGTTTGCTCTGATATACATTGTCAGCTGTGAGATCTTATATAGACAGGGATGTGTCTGAGCTCTACAGGCAGGTCTTTCCGCCTCATGTCTTGGTGTTTGCTCTGATATACATTGTCAGCTGTGAGACCTTATATAGACAGGGATGTGTCTGAGCTCTACAGGCAGGTCTTTCCTCCTCATGTTTTGGTGTTTGCTCTGATATACATTGTCAGCTGTGAGACCTTATATAGACAGGGCTGTGTCTGAGCTCTACAGGCAGGTCTTTCCACCTCATATCTTGGTGTTTGCTCTGATATACATTGTCAGCCGTGAGACCTTATATAGACAGGGCTGTCTCTGAGCTCTACAGGCAGTTCTTTCCCCCTCATGTCTTGGTGTTTGCTCTGATATACATTGTCAGCTGTGAGACCTTATATAGACAGGGCTGTGTCTGAGCTCTACAGGCAGGTCTTTCCACCTCATATCTTGGTGTTTGCTCTGATATACATTGTCAGCTGTGAGACCTTATATAGACAGGGATGTGTCTGAGCTCTACAGGCAGGTCTTTCCTCCTCATATCTTGGTGTTTGCTCTTATATACATTGTCAGCTGTGAGACCTATAGACAGGGATGTGTCTGAGCTCTACAGGCAGTTCTTTCCACCTCATATCTTGGTGTTTGCTCTGATATACATTGTCAGCTGTGAGACCTTATATAGACAGGGATGTGTCTGAGCTCTACAGGCAGGTCTTTCCTCCTCATATCTTGGTGTTTGCTCTTATATACATTGTCAGCTGTGAGACCTATAGACAGGGATGTGTCTGAGCTCTACAGGCAGTTCTTTCCACCTCATATCTTGGTGTTTGCTCTGATATACATTGTCAGCTGTGAGACCTTATATAGACAGGGATGTGTCTGAGCTCTACAGGCAGTTCTTTCCACCTCATATCTTGGTGTTTGCTCTGATATACATTGTCAGCTGTGAGACCTTATATAGACAGGGATGTGTCTGAGCTCTACAGGCAGGTCTTTCCCTCTCATGTCTTGGTGTTTGCTCTTATATACATTGTCAGCTGTGAGACCTATAGACAGGGATGTGTCTGAGCTCTACAGGCAGTTCTTTCCACCTCATATCTTGGTGTTTGCTCTGATATACATTGTCAGCTGTGAGACCTATACACAGGGATGTGTCTGAGCTCTACAGGCAGTTCTTTCCACCTCATATCTTGGTGTTTGCTCTTATATACATTGTCAGCTGTGAGACCTATACACAGGGATGTGTCTTGTCCAATCAGCTGAATTTACCCCCAGGTGACTCTGGCCAACGTGGAGAAACATCTCAGAGATGATCAGGAGAAATGGGAGGGGCCAGAGATAAATATCACGTGTCACAGTAAAGGGTATGAATACTTATGTCTATGTGAGGTTCATTTAGGTAATAAAGTAAAGATCTGTAACATTCTGTGATCACTTTGTCATTATGGGGGATTGAGGGCAGAATGATGGGGACACAAGGAGAAGAGAACAAATTGTGACAAATGTTAAAGGGTCTGAATACTTTCCCAGCACGTAGATGATGTCATCAGATTCTTTACTTTGTAGCGAATCCACAGATCCCAGAGATGACACAATGTAAATATCGTCTCCTCACACATGACATGATATTAATCCTCAAATATTCCCCGAGTCCTTTCTTCTCATCTTCTGCTGTTTGACCCCTGAATTCTCCGAGGCCCCGACTGAAGATAAACAATATTCTACTTTGAGCTTCTGTCTTTTCCTGGAACTATTTGTTTTACATTTTCACAATAATCTCTCCATCCAGTTGGGGTGAGGAACGTTTCTCCGGGTCATTGAGGTGATTTGTTGTTCCTCAAAGAAAAGCTTTCACCCTCTTTACTCTGTGACAAGATGCATCATCATCCTAAACAATGACATCACCATCCAGAACAATGACATCACCATCCAGAACAATGACATCATCATCCTGAACAATGACGTAACCATCCTGAACAATTACATCATCATCCTGAACAATGACATCATCATCCTAAACAATGACATCATCATCCTAAACAATGAAATCATCATCCTGAACAATGACATCACCATCCTGAACAATGACGTCACTATCCTGAACAATGACATCATCATCCTGAACAATGACATCACCATCCTGAACAATGACGTCACTATCCTGAACAATGACATCATCATCCTGAACAATGACGTCATCATCCAGAACAATGACGTCACCATCCTGAACAATGACATCATCATCCTGAACAATGACATCATCATCCTGAACAATGACATCACCATCCTGAACAATGACATCATCATTCTGTACAATGACTTCATCATCCTGAACAATGACATCACCATCCTGAACAATGACGTTACCATCCAGAACAATGACATCATCATCCTGAACAATGATGTCACCATCCTGAACAATGACGTCCCTATCCTGAACAATTACATCACCATCCTGAATAATGACATCATCATCCTGAACAATGACATCATCATCCTGAACAATGACTTCACCATCCTGAACAATGACATCACCATCCTGAACAATGACGTTACCATCCAGAACAATGACATCACCATCCTGAACAATTACATCACCATCCTGAACAATGACTTCATCATCCTGAACAATTACATCACCATCCTGAACAATGACATCACCATCCTGAACAATGACATCACCATCCTGAACAATTACATCATCCTGAACAATGATATCACCATCCAGAACAATTACATCATCATCCTGAACAATGACATCACCATCCAGAACAATTACATCATCATCCTGAACAATGACGTCACCATCCTGAACAATGACGTCACCATTCTGAACAATGACATCACCACCCTGAACAATTACATCATCCTGAACAATTACATCATCCTGAACAATTACATCATCCTGAACAATTACATCACCATCCTCAACAATGATGACAACGCAGCAGAGACATTGCTGAGATTATTTTTACTGAACATCCTTCATCCTGAACAACGTCATCATCATCATCAAAACTTGTTTTCTATTGATGGGAAAAAAATCTCAGCAATGTCCCTGCTGCGATGTCGTCATTGTCCCTCACCAGAGCCCCAACTCCTCACCTCCATGTCCTCCTCCTCTGTTCCCTACATACACCTCCTCACCTCCATGACCTCCTCCTCTGTTCCCTCCATACACCTCCTCACCTCCATGTCCTCCTCCTCTGTTCCCTCCATACACCTCCTCACCTCTATGACCTCCTCCTCTGTTCTCTCCATACACCTCCTCACCTCCATATCCTCCTCCTCTGTTCCCTACATACACCTCCTCACCTCCATGTCCTCCTCCTCTATTCCCTACATACACCTCCTCACCTCCATGTCCTCCTCCTCTGTTCCCTTCATACACCTCCTCACCTCCATGACCTCCTCCTCTATTCCCTACATACACCTCCTCACCTCCATGACCTCCTCTGTTCCGTACATACACCTCCTCACCTCCATGACCTCCTCCTCTGTTCCCTCCATACACCTCCTCACCTCCATGTCCTCCTCCTCTGTTCCCTTCATGACCTCCTCCTCTGTTCCCTCCATACACCTCCTCACCTCCATGACCTCCTCCTCTGTTCCCTTCATGACCTCCTCCTCTGTTCCCTCCATACACCTCCTCACCTCCATGACCTCCTCCTCTGTTCCCTCCATACACCTCCTCACCTCCATGACCTCCTCCTCTGTTCCCTCCATACACCTCCTCACCTCCATGACCTCCTCCTCTGTTCCCTACATACACCTCCTCCCCTCCATGACCTCCTCCTCTGTTCCCTACATACACCTCCTCACCTCCATGACCTCCTCCTCTGTTCCCTACATACACCTCCTCCCCTCCATGTCCTCCTCCTCTGTTCTCTCCATACACCTCCTCACCTCCATGACCTCCTCCTCTGTTCCCTACATACACCTCCTCACCTCCATGACCTCCTCCTCTGTTCCCTCCATACACCTCCTCACCTCCATGACCTCCTCCTCTGTTCTCTCCATACACCTCCTCACCTCTATGTCCTCCTCCTCTGTTCCCTCCATACACCTCCTCACCTCCATGACCTCCTCCTCTGTTCTCTCCATACACCTCCTCACCTCTATGTCCTCCTCCTCTGTTCCCTACAAACACCTCCTCACCTCCATGACCTCCTCCTCTGTTCCCTACATACACCTCCTCACCTCCATGACCTCCTCCTCTGTTCCCTCCATACACCTCCTCACCTCCATGTCCTCCTCCTCTGTTCCCTCCATACACTTCCTCACCTCCATGTCCTCCTCCTCTGTTCTCTCCATACACCTCCTCACCTCTATGACCTCCTCCTCTGTTCCCTCCATACACCTCCTCACCTCCATGTCCTCCTCCTCTGTTCCCTCCATACACCTCCTCACCTCCATGACCTCCTCCTCTGTTCCCTCCATACACCTCCTCACCTCCATGACCTCCTCCTCTGTTCCCTCCATACACCTCCTCACCTCCATGACCTCCTCCTCTGTTCCCTCCATACACCTCCTCACCTCCATGTCCTCCTCCTCTGTTCCCTCCATACACCTCCTCACCTCCATGACCTCCTCCTCTGTTCCCTCCATACACCTCCTCACCTCCATGACCTCCTCTGTTCCCTTCATACACCTCCTCACCTCCATGACCTCCTCCTCTGTTCCCTCCATACACCTCCTCACCTCCATGACCTCCTCCTCTGTTCCCTCCATACACCTCCTCACCTCCATGACCTCCTCCTCTGTTCCCTCCATACACCTCCTCACCTCCATGACCTCCTCCTCTGTTCCCTCCATACACCTCCTCACCTCCATGACCTCCTCCTCTGTTCCCTCCATACACCTCCTCACCTCCATGACCTCCTCCTCTGTTCCCTCCATACACCTCCTCACCTCCATGACCTCCTCCTCTGTTCCCTCCATACACCTCCTCACCTCCATGACCTCCTCTGTTCCCTTCATACACCTCCTCACCTCCATGACCTCCTCCTCTGTTCCCTACATACTCCTCCTCACCTCCATGACCTCCTCCTCTGTTCCCTCCATACACCTCCTCACCTCCATGACCTCCTCTGTTCCCTTCATACACCTCCTCACCTCCATGACCTCCTCCTCTGTTCCCTCCATACACCTCCTCACCTCCATGACCTCCTCCTCTGTTCCCTACATACACCTCCTCACCTCCATGTCCTCCTCCTCTGTTCCCTACATACACCTCCTCACCTCCATGTCCTCCTCCTCTGTTCCCTCCATACACCTCCTCACCTCCATGACCTCCTCCTCTGTTCCCTCCATACACCTCCTCACCTCCATGTCCTCCTCCTCTGTTCCCTCCATACACCTCCTCACCTCCATGACCTCCTCCTCTGTTCTCTCCATACACCTCCTCCCCTCCATGACCTCCTCCTCTGTTCCCTCCATACACCTCCTCACCTCCATGTCCTCCTCCTCTGTTCCCTCCATACACCTCCTCCCCTCCATGACCTCCTCCTCTGTTCCCTACATACACCTCCTCACCTCCATGTCCTCCTCCTCTGTTCCCTACATACACCTCCT
Source organism: Hyla sarda (assembly GCF_029499605.1). Taxonomy (NCBI): domain Eukaryota; kingdom Metazoa; phylum Chordata; class Amphibia; order Anura; family Hylidae; genus Hyla; species Hyla sarda. Next base: position 5,987,402 of record NC_079190.1, read on the forward strand.
CACCTCCATGTCCTCCTCCTCTGTTCCCTCCATACACCTCCTCACCTCCATGACCTCCTCCTCTGTTTCCTCCATACACCTCCTCACCTCCACGACCTCCTCCTCTGTTCCCTCCATACACCTCCTCACCTCCATGACCTCCTCCTCTGTTCCCTCCATACACCTCCTCACCTCCATGACCTCCTCCTCTGTTCCCTCCATACACCTCCTCACCTCCATGTTCTCCTCCTCTGTTCCCTACATACACCTCCTCACCTCCATGACCTCCTCCTCTGTTCCCTCCATATACCTCCTCACCTCCATGACCTCCTCCTCTGTTCCCTACATACACCTCCTCACCTCCATGTCCTCCTCCTCTGTTCCCTCCATACACCTCCTCCCCTCCATGACCTCCTCCTCTGTTCCCTCCATACACCTCCTCACCTCCATGTCCTCCTCCTCTGTTCCCTACATACACCTCCTCACCTCCATGTCCTCCTCCTCTGTTCCCTCCATACACCTCCTCACCTCCATGACCTCCTCTGTTCCCTCCATACACCTCCTCACCTCCATGTCCTCCTCCTCTGTTCCCTCCATACACCTCCTCACCTCCATGACCTCCTCTGTTCCCTCCATACACCTCCTCACCTCCATGTCCTCCTCCTCTGTTCCCTACATACACCTCCTCACCTCCATGTCCTCCTCCTCTGTTCCCTCCATACACCTCCTCCCCTCCATGACCTCCTCCTCTGTTCCCTCCATACACCTCCTCACCTCCATGTCCTCCTCCTCTGTTCCCTCCATACACCTCCTCACCTCCATGTCCTCCTCCTCTGTTCCCTACATACACCTCCTCACCTCCATGATCTCCTCTGTTCCCTCCATACACCTCCTCACCTCCATGACCTCCTCCTCTGTTCCCTCCATACACCTCCTCACCTCCATGACCTCCTCCTCTGTTCCCTACATACACCTCCTCACCTCCATGTCCTCCTCCTCTGTTCCCTCCATACACCTCCTCCCCTCCATGACCTCCTCCTCTGTTCCCTACATACACCTCCTCACCTCCATGTCCTCCTCCTCTGTTCCCTCCATACACCTCCTCACCTCCATGTCCTCCTCCTCTGTTCCCTCCATACACCTCCTCCCCTCCATGACCTCCTCCTCTGTTCCCTACATACACCTCCTCACCTCCATGACCTCCTCCTCTGTTCCCTCTATACACCTCCTCACCTCCATGGCCTCCTCCTCTGTTCCCTACATACACCTCCTCACCTCCATGACCTCCTCCTCTGTTCCCTCCATACACCTCCTCACCTCCATGTCCTCCTCCTCTGTTTCCTACATACACCTCCTCACCTCCATGTCCTCCTCCTCTGTTCCCTACATACACCTCCTCACCTCCATGTCCTCCTCCTCTGTTCCCTACATACACCTCCTCACCTCCATGTCCTCCTCCTCTGTTCTCTCCATACACCTCCTCACCTCCATGACCTCCTCCTCTATTCCCTACATACACCTCCTCACCTCCATGTCCTCCTCCTCTGTTCCCTACATACACCTCCTCACCTCCATGACCTCCTCCTCTGTTCCCTCCATACACCTCCTCACCTCCATGACCTCCTCTGTTCCCTTCATACACCTCCTCACCTCCATGTCCTCCTCCTCTGTTCCCTCCATACACCTCCTCACCTCCATGACCTCCTCCTCTGTTCCCTACATACACCTCCTCACCTCCATGTCCTCCTCCTCTGTTCCCTCCATACACCTCCTCACCTCCATGTCCTCCTCCTCTGTTCCCTCCATACACCTCCTCACCTCCATGACCTCCTCCTCTGTTCCCTCCATACACCTCCTCACCTCCATGACCTCCTCCTCTGTTCCCTACATACACCTCCTCACCTCCATGACCTCCTCCTCTGTTCCCTCCATACACCTCCTCACCTCCATGACCTCCTCCTCTGTTCCCTACATACACCTCCTCACCTCCATGTCCTCCTCCTCTGTTCCCTCCATACACCTCCTCACCTCCATGTCCTCCTCCTCTGTTCCCTCCATACACCTCCTCACCTCCATGACCTCCTCCTCTGTTCTCTCCATACACCTCCTCACCTCCATGACCTCCTCCTCTGTTCCCTCCATACACCTCCTCACCTCCATGTCCTCCTCCTCTGTTCCCTACATACACCTCCTCCCCTCCATGACCTCCTCCTCTGTTCCCTACATACACCTCCTCACCTCCATGACCTCCTCCTCTGTTCCCTCCATACACCTCCTCACCTCCATATCCTCCTCCTCTGTTCCCTACATACACCTCCTCACCTCCATGACCTCCTCCTCTGTTCCCTACATACACCTCCTCACCTCTATGACCTCCTCCTCTGTTCCCTCCATACACCTCCTCACCTCCATATCCTCCTCCTCTGTTCCCTCCATACACCTCCTCCCCTCCATGACCTCCTCCTCTGTTTCCTACATACACCTCCTCACCTCCATGTCCTCCTCCTCTGTTCCCTCCATACACCTCCTCACCTCCATGTCCTCCTCCTCTGTTCCCTCCATACACCTCCTCCCCTCCATGACCTCCTCCTCTGTTCCCTACATACACCTCCTCACCTCCATGACCTCCTCCTCTGTTCCCTCCATACACCTCCTCACCTCCATATCCTCCTCCTCTGTTCCCTACATACACCTCCTCACCTCCATGACCTCCTCCTCTGTTCCCTACATACACCTCCTCACCTCTATGACCTCCTCCTCTGTTCCCTCCATACACCTCCTCACCTCCATATCCTCCTCCTCTGTTCCCTCCATACACCTCCTCACCTCCATGTCCTCCTCCTCTGTTCCCTACATACACCTCCTCACCTCCATGTCCTCCTCCTCTGTTCCCTACATACACCTCCTCACCTCCATGACCTCCTCCTCTGTTCCCTACATACACCTCCTCACCTCCATGTCCTCCTCCTCTGTTCCCTCCATACACCTCCTCTCCTCCATGACCTCCTCCTCTGTTCCCTACATACACCTCCTCACCTCCATGTCCTCCTCCTCTGTTCCCTCCATACACCTCCTCACCTCCATGACCTCCTCCTCTGTTCCCTCCATACACCTCCTCACCTCCATGACCTCCTCCTCTGTTCTCTCCATACACATCCTCCCCTCCATGACCTCCTCCTCTGTTCCCTCCATACACCTCCTCACCTCCATGACCTCCTCCTCTGTTCCCTACATACACCTCCTCACCTCCATGTCCTCCTCCTCTGTTCCCTCCATACACCTCCTCACCTCCATGTCCTCCTCCTCTGTTCCCTCCATACACCTCCTCACCTCCATGTCCTCCTCCTCTGTTTCCTACATACACCTCCTCACCTCCATGTCCTCCTCCTCTGTTCCCTACATACACCTCCTCCCCTCCATGACCTCCTCCTCTGTTCCCTACATACACCTCCTCACCTCCATGACCTCCTCCTCTGTTCCCTCCATACACCTCCTCACCTCCATATCCTCCTCCTCTGTTCCCTCCATACACCTCCTCACCTCCATGACCTCCTCCTCTGTTCCCTCCATACACCTCCTCACCTCCATGTCCTCCTCCTCTGTTCCCTCCATACACCTCCTCACCTCCATGACCTCCTCCTCTGTTCCCTACATACACCTCCTCCCCTCCATGACCTCCTCCTCTGTTCCCTACATACACCTCCTCACCTCCATGACCTCCTCCTCTGTTCCCTCCATACACCTCCTCACCTCCATGACCTCCTCCTCTGTTCCCTACATACACCTCCTCACCTCCATGACCTCCTCCTCTGTTCCCTCCATACGCCTCCTCACCTCCATGACCTCCTCCTCTGTTCCCTCCATACGCCTCCTCACCTCCATGACCTCCTCCTCTGTTCCCTCCATACACCTCCTCACCTCCATGTCCTCCTCCTCTGTTCCCTCCATACACCTCCTCACCTCCATGTCCTCCTCCTCTGTTCCCTCCATACACCTCCTCACCTCCATGACCTCCTCCTCTGTTCCCTACATACACCTCCTCACCTCCATGACTTCCTCCTCTGTTCCCTCCATACACCTCCTCACCTCTATGACCTCCTCCTCTGTTCCCTCCATACACCTCCTCACCTCCATGACCTCCTCCTCTGTTCCCTACATACACCTCCTCACCTCCATGACCTCCTCCTCTGTTCCCTCCATACAGCTCCTCACCTCCATGACCTCCTCCTCTGTTCCCTACATACACCTCCTCACCTCCATGACCTCCTCCTCTGTTCCCTCCATACACCTCCTCACCTCCATGTCCTCCTCCTCTGTTCCCTACATACACCTCCTCACCTCCATGACCTCCTCCTCTGTTCCCTACATACACCTCCTCACCTCCATGACCTCCTCCTCTGTTCCCTACATACACCTCCTCACCTCCATGGCCTCCTCCTCTGTTCCCTCCATACACCTCCTCACCTCCATGACCTCCTCCTCTGTTCCCTACATACACCTCCTCACCTCCATGACCTCCTCCTCTGTTCCCTCCATACGCCTCCTCACCTCCATGACCTCCTCCTCTGTTCCCTCCATACGCCTCCTCACCTCCATGACCTCCTCCTCTGTTCCCTCCATACACCTCCTCACCTCCATGTCCTCCTCCTCTGTTCCCTCCATACACCTCCTCACCTCCATGTCCTCCTCCTCTGTTCCCTCCATACACCTCCTCACCTCCATGACCTCCTCCTCTGTTCCCTACATACACCTCCTCACCTCCATGACTTCCTCCTCTGTTCCCTCCATACACCTCCTCACCTCTATGACCTCCTCCTCTGTTCCCTCCATACACCTCCTCACCTCCATGACCTCCTCCTCTGTTCCCTACATACACCTCCTCACCTCCATGACCTCCTCCTCTGTTCCCTCCATACAGCTCCTCACCTCCATGACCTCCTCCTCTGTTCCCTACATACACCTCCTCACCTCCATGACCTCCTCCTCTGTTCCCTCCATACACCTCCTCACCTCCATGTCCTCCTCCTCTGTTCCCTACATACACCTCCTCACCTCCATGACCTCCTCCTCTGTTCCCTACATACACCTCCTCACCTCCATGACCTCCTCCTCTGTTCCCTACATACACCTCCTCACCTCCATGGCCTCCTCCTCTGTTCCCTCCATACACCTCCTCACCTCCATGTCCTCCTCCTCTGTTCCCTCCATACACCTCCTCACCTCCATGACCTCCTCCTCTGTTCCCTACATACACCTCCTCACCTCCATGCCCTCCTCCATCCTCATCCATGTCTACTGCAGCCATACAGTAGGGGATAACTATCTAATACCTGTGGGGAACCTACCTAATTTACCTACCTACCCACTTTACTGGGAAGGACACCAAAGTGGGTATTATTACTGTTTGAGACACTATAGATGGGGGGAAGATGTTGTCTATTCCTGGCTGGTAAACGTTATGGTGATCTAAGGTCTTGGTTGAATGAAGAAAAGGTAAAGTGATCGACTTCGATCGGAGAGGACTTCCCTGGATGTAGCTGCACTGTAATCACTTTTATGGGCTGTAGTGGTAATGATAGCTGTGATGTTGTGGCGGTATTATTTAGCCATTATGTATTGGTATCATTAGTAATATCTCTTTCTGTATAGGGCGTATCGCACTGATGTAAAGAGTATCGCACATGGCTCAAAAGGCAAAGGTGACTCTTTTATCTCTTAGGGTTAAGGTGCCCCATACTCTTCAGGCTAAAGTCAGCCGAACTGTTTAAAATATATGGCGGCCTTCTGACTCTCCCCCAAAAGATGGGGTCAAAAGGGAGAAGGGTTGGGCATGTTGGATTTCAACTCTTTTGGAAGAGATAAGACACCGTTAGAGGGGCCATCTATAAGGCAAACCTGAACATTGCTGGGTACCTTGTGTATTGAGGGATGGTTGTTGGCCGACAGCTACTGGAAGTGTATAGCTGCCTTTAGGGAAGAGTTGGTAGAGCGGCCAGTGTTAGTGTCCTAATCAGTGATGTAAGGCCTAAGGCGGTAGTGTAAGGTGGTGGTGGTGGGAGCGTCTGCAGAAATGATGCCCCAATACATTATTACCAACAGTTTCCAAGCCAGCAAAGGGCGTTCAGTAACTGTAAGCTGACTCCTGGCTGTCGTCTCAGCGGACAAGCCCCCCTGCTTTATCATTGTGCTGCTGTCCCCCCCCAATCCCACCAGTCTCCGACCATGGAGGAGAATAGAGAGGAGGCTGCATTGACTCAAGCAGGAGAATAAGTCGGTGGATGAGATACTTACAACTTGTAGGCCATGTGTCCATGGTCCAGTCCACACAGTAAGATAAACATCCCCCCCCCCATCCCCACCCCCTCCTGTACAAATCCTTTGTGCACCCCTTCTCTGACATCACGCCTGGCTCGCCAATTTCCACTCTCTTGCTGGTTTATATTCTAAGAAGAGACACAATAAATGAAACAGTATAGGCCACCACGGGTTGTATAAAGTGTAGACTGATCTTCCTGCCTCATCTCCTTGACCAACACCAACCGGTGACTGATCTGACGTCTCTCCAGGATTCTTTTGTTTTCTTTGATTTTGCGTTACTTCTAATTTTTATCTTTTCTAGGTCGGTCCTATCCCATTCACCAATTTCTTACAGACCTGTCATAGAAAATGATTCCCCTTTCCTCAATTTGTTTCTCTTTTGTTTTGTAGAACATTCTGAATTCTTCTGGGAATACTCTTGTCACCTTTCTCACTCTCCCCGTATGTTCTCCTTCTATAATCTTCCTATTTTCTATATACATGCTGTGTATTTTACCCAGAGCCGACTGGGAACAACCAACATCTTCTGTTGGATTTCCATCTTGAAAGAAAAGTATTATCCTTCCCACTGATACAATTGATGGCTCTCCAGTTGGGAGCCATGTTTTCTATCAATGAGCCAAGTCCACAGCTCGGTAAGTTCTGGAGCTCATTCCCGTTCTATCTGTACAATAATTAACATATGTTTAATTTGTTCAGGGATTTGTTGGAGAAATATAGATTCCAGTTTTTTTTTTTCTCTGCTACTTGATCAAATAGATCTCCCCGTATGTTATTTTATATACTCCCCATTCTTTATTATACTTGCTTTGTATTTTACACAGAACCTACTGGGAACAACCAACATCACCGCTGCACTCTGTTGGATTTCCATCCTTATATCATACTTCCTATTGATAAAATTGGTGTTTTGGCCATGTTTTCTATTAAAGGGGTACTCCACCCCTAGACATCTTCTCCCCTATCCAAAGGATAGGGGATAAGATGTCTGATTGCGGGGCTCCCGCCGCTGGGGATCCCAGCTATCTCGGTTGCAGCTCCCCAGACATTTGGTGCACCAAGCAAACTTCGCTCCGTGCCGTATGACTGACGATGTGGGGAGAAGGCTCATGACATCACGGTCATGCCCCGCTAGTGACGTCACAACTACGCCCACCTCAATGCAAGTCTATGGGAGGGGGCGTGATGGCCGTCACACCCCCTCCCATAGACTTGCATTGAGGGGGTGTGGCTGTGATGTCACAAGCCTCCGGCACTCTGGCACTGCACCCGGCGCGCTAAACAAATGGCAAGTGCCGCAGGGAGATCGCGGAGGTCCCCAGCGGCAGGACCCCGTGTTCAGACATCTTATCCCCTATTCTTTGGAGTACCCCTTTAAGAGCCGCTCGTTAAGGTCCCTTACTTTTTTGTAGATTTGTTCCGGCATTTGTTGCAGAAATGTAAATTTCAAGATGATTTGGGATTTTTTTTTTCTTCTACTTTATCTGGGGAAGCCTAATGCAATCATTTCCTTTCATGTCTGTGAGGGATGTGTCATGAAACCAGAACGTTCCGGAATCTCTTTAATCTTCGCTCAGTTTCCACAGACAGATACATAACATTTTCATTTTTTTCTTCTTACATAAGGAAAAACCATTCACTTTGGATGAGATTAATGATGCTAGAAATGAGCTTTATCTCATAAATTATAGATATGTCTCCGATGTCTTCGCTCTCCGCCCCCTCACCAGACCCGCGCGCAGATTGTTCAATGATTTCTGCAAAACTGAGGTTATTCCAGGCAGATCGAGTGACTGGAGATTATGAGATCATAGATGTATCCAGTCACTGGAGATTATAATATCATAGATGTATCCAGTCACTGGAGATTATAATATCATAGATGTATCCAGTCACTGGAGATTATAATATCATAGATGTATCCAGTCACTGGTGATTATAAAATCATAGATGTATCCAGTCACTGGAGATTATAAAATCATAGATGTATCCAGTCACTGGAGATTATAAAATCATAGATGTATCCAGTCACTGGAGATTATAATATCATAGATGTATCCAGTCACTGGAGATTATAAGGTTATAGATGTATCCAGTCACTGGAGATTATAATATCATAGATGTATCCAGTCACTGGAGATTATAATATCATAGATGTATCCAGTCACTGGAGATTATAATATCATAGATGTATCCAGTCACTGGAGATTATAATATCATAGATGTATCCAGTCACTGGAGATTATAATATCATAGATGTATCCAGTCACTGGAGATTATAAAATCATAGATGTATCCAGTCACTGGAGATTATAAAATCATAGATGTATCCAGTCACTGGAGATTATAATATCATAGATGTATCCAGTCACTGGAGATTATAATATCATAGATGTATCCAGTCACTGGAGATTATAATATCATAGATGTATCCAGTCACTGGAGATTATAATATCATAGATGTATCCAGTCACTGGTGATTATAAAATCATAGATGTATCCAGTCACTGGTGATTATAATATCATAGATGTATCCAGTCACTGGTGATTATAAAATCATAGATGTATCCAGTCACTGGTGATTATAATATCATAGATGTATCCAGTCACTGGTGATTATAAAATCATAGATGTATCTAGTCACTGGTGATTATAATATCATAGATGTATCCAGTCACTGGAGATTATAATATCATAGATGAATCCAGTCACTGGAGATTATAATATCATAGATGTATCCAGTCACTGGAGATTATAATATCATAGATGTATCCAGTCACTGGTGATTATAATATCATAGATGTATCCAGTCACTGGAGATTATAATATCATAGATGTATCCAGTCACTGGAGATTATAATATCATAGATGTATCCAGTCACTGGAGATTATAATATCATAGATGTATCCAGTCACTGGTGATTATAATATCATAGATGTATCCAGTCACTGGTGATTATAATATCATAGATGTATCCAGTCACTGGTGATTATAAAATCATAGATGTATCCAGTCACTGGTGATTATAAAATCATAGATGTATCCAGTCACTGGAGATTATAATATCATAGATGTATCCAGTCACTGGAGATGATAAAATCATAGATGTATCCAGTCACTGGAGATTATAATATCATAGATGTATCCAGTCACTGGTGATTATAAAATCATAGATGTATCCAGTCACTGGAGATTATAAAATCATAGATGTATCCAGTCACTGGAGATTATAATATCATAGATGTATCCAGTCACTGGTGATTATAATATCATAGATGTATCCAGTCACTGGAGATTATAATATAATAGATGTATCCAGTCACTGGAGATTATAAAATCATAGATGTATCCAGTCACTGGTGATTATAATATCATAGATGTATCCAGTCACTGGTGATTATAATATCATAGATGTATCCAGTCACTGGTGATTATAATATCATAGATGTATCCAGTCACTGGAGGTTATAATATCATAGATGTATCCAGTCACTGGAGATTATAATATCATAGATGTATCCAGTCACTGGAGATTATAATATCATAGATGTATCCAGTCACTGGAGATGATAAAATCATAGATGTATCCAGTCACTGGTGATTATAATATCATAGATGTATCCAGTCACTGGAGATTATAAAATCATAGATGTATCCAGTCACTGGAGATTATAAGATTATAGATGTATCCAGTCACTGGGGATTATAATATCATAGATGTATCCAGTCACTGGTGATTATAAAATCATAGATGTATCCAGTCACTGGAGATTATAAAATCATAGATGTATCCAGTCACTGGAGATTATAATATCATAGATGTATCTAGTCACTGGAGATTATAATATCATAGATGTATCCAGTCACTGGAGATTATAAAATCATAGATGTATCCAGTCACTGGAGATTATAAAATCATAGATGTATCCAGTCACTGGTGATTATAATATCATAGATGTATCCAGTCACTGGAGATTATAAAATCATAGATGTATCCAGTCACTGGAGATTATAATATCATAGATGTATCCAGTCACTGGTGATTATAATATCATAGATGTATCCAGTCACTGGTGATTATAAAATCATAGATGTATCCAGTCACTGGTGATTATAATATCATAGATGTATCCAGTCACTGGAGATTATAAAATCATAGATGTATCCAGTCACTGGAGATTATAAAATCATAGATGTATCCAGTCACTGGAGATTATAAAATCATAGATGTATCCAGTCACTGGTGATTATAATATCATAGATATATCCAGTCACTGGAGATTATAATATCATAGATGTATCCAGTCACTGGAGATTATAAAATCATAGATGTATCCAGTCACTGGAGATTATAATATCATAGATGTATCCAGTCACTGGAGATTATAATATCATAGATGTATCCAGTCACTGGTGATTATAATATCATAGATGTATCCAGTCACTGGTGATTATAATATCATAGATGTATCCAGTCACTGGAGATTATAATATCATAGATGTATCCAGTCACTGGAGATTATTACTTCACTAGTGATGGAGTCAACCCAACCCCATACAGCTCCCAAATGATGCCACCAAATATATTATTACCATCTACATGTCACATCATATTCCAATACTACACTGCACTCAAATGATGTCATTATATTATGTTGAAATAATGCCACACCATGCTCAAATAATATCACCGGGCAACGGCAATGTTCTCCACAATGTTCATGTAATGCCACCTTAAAACACTGGTGTGATACTGTGCTCAAATTCCACCATTCCAGGCCCTTAAAAATGTCACCATGCAGGGCTCAAATAATGTTACAATACAATGCTCAAATTAAATTGCTATACTGTGGCCAATTACTGCCAGCCCAGGACTTTACATCACTTTTGTGGGAGAGCTGCTTCCTATAAACAATCAAATAGCGGCAAAAAAGAAGTCAGAGACAGGGACAAGGATGTATCGTTTAAACAGGGCTTCTCCTGTCTTTATTGTTCAGTAACAAAACAAATACACCCCTCACCCTACATTAACTATACATAAAACATCTCCCTCTGTACAAGTGGCTTACTACCAGCCGCCCAACACAACAGTCACCAAATGTGTTACACACAGGTTATAATATCCCTTTTGAGGCTGCAAACCTCCAGATTCAAACCTTCTTCAGGGGTGCAGGTTCCTCGCAGCCTCACTTACAGACTGACTCTGCCATAGTCTTAACAGTGACAAGCTGTCTTCAGCACCTGTGCTGATCTGGACTAGTCTGAAACCCTGTAGTGGCTGAAGAATGGGGTTTAAAGGCCCCCCTAACAATCCAGCCTTTCATCCCATACAAATCCAGACCTGATAACCCTAGCAACCTAAGTCTTGCCAGGGATTTAACTATTTCTGGATTTCCCATATCTCACCCAGCTTTTATACGCTTCCAGAAACTTGTTATTGACAAACAACAGGCACCTTGGGGAAATGCAACATTACTGCACCGAATGTCACCATTCCAGGTTCTACTAATGTTGCCATTCAGTGCCAAAGTGATACTGACCTATAATAATAAAATCATTTTACCATATAGTGCATAAAATAATATTGCTACTGTCACATATGGGTAGGGAAGGAGTGCAACACTATTGTCATCCTCTATCTCTTTCCATGCCTACTCATCTATCCGCCCTAAGCAGCGGATCGACAACCACATTGACGGACCCTACCTAAAATAAGTGAGGGGAGTAAGGGTCAACAAAACAAATTAAATACAGTCAAAGTCAGGATACTGTAAGGGAGCACATACACTAACAGAAATAATATCTAAACACACACACACAATAAGTCACAGTCCACAAGCCGAGTCAGTACCAAGATATCACAGATGTGCAGAGTCACGGAAACAGGAGAAGGGTCAGAGAGCGGAGCCAATGGGTCAAATATGCCAGAAATAAGATGCAATATACATGCTAGATAGGAGATTGAGCTCTCTCACCAGTGAGGTCTGAAAGCACATAGCCAGTTTAAATAGGCAACACACAGGTGAACTAACAAGGTCAGGTGACCAGCCCAGAGCTAGGCGTCACCACAGCAACCAGATAAACAAATACTCACCCTACGGGTTCTTACACCTACACTCTGCCTAGATACCACCACAATATGTCCTTACCATGAACTGTAGATGGCCACATACGATATAGTGGTCCCTCGTTTTCCTATCCAGCTAAAGCAGGGCTCAAGTACTGCAGGAACGCATGGGAACTGAGTTCCTGCACTTTTTTCACAGCAGAAACACCATTCCCATTAGCTAGAGTCCTTCAGGACCAGCCCTTGGGTGGATATCTTGGGTGAGTTCCTACACTTTTTTTCCCCAGGACTTGACCCCCTGAGCTAAACCCATATAATGCTGCACAGAGGGAGAAAGGTCTCTCTTGTTTTAAGCCCCCCTCCCCCAGTTTTGTAGCTTTAAGGTTCCTGTAGAGTCACCCACCTGACTGTAACTTAGTCCACTGTAACGTAGTCCTGACTGTAACTTAGTACATAGTGGGAACTTCCAGATCATGTCTGTGTTACCCATATATGGAGCAGCTTAGTAGATCCTGTGGATCTTCTCGGAATCTTGGTTTTGATCTTGTGTGATGAGGTTGGGATCTCTTCTTCTCCATCACTCCCCTCCCACCTCTGCCCCCCATAGAGCATCTCGAGCCTCATCAATATTTATGGCTGGTGAGGCATTTGCTTAGAGAGTCATTTCTGTCTCGTTTCGGGAAGATGAGTGAAGTGAGAATCCCGCGTCCTCCACTAATGGGAGACGGATCATCGAAAAGTAAAATGTTCATTCCAATTACCACCTCCTCCGGGAAGATGCTGATGTCTTATTGGTGGCTCCTATGGGATCCATAAGACAGAAGTAACCTGCAGGAATTGGCTCGATGTTTAGGGGATTCGAAATTAGACTTTGAAGATGAAGAAGTTATAAACATTGTCCTGAAGAGATTGAATCGTGACAAATCCTACATGGACCACATAGGTCATACGTGATGGTCATAGATGGTCACAAGTTCATTCATACCATTGGTGTGGCCACCATCTTTAGTCCAGTCCAACCTCCTTCTCACCCCCATTCATGCCCATTTGTATAAAGGCACGTCTATCTTCTCAACCTACTGTCCCCATCGCACCTATTGAAAGGACAATGGGTCAATATGACTATTCCTGAGGCTGACCATTTCATGATGCCTCAAGGTACTTTATTTTCCACCACTTTGGCTTGTCTTTGCCCATGGCCTCCTGCCTAAGACTAATGTCCCTTGCCAGATTGTTCCTTACTAGGATTTATTGCTTAGGACCCATCGTCTTAGATTATTCTGTCTACAATCTCCTATTAAACTTGCCCTTAAAGGGGTACTCCAGTGGAAAACATTTTTTTTAAATCAACTGGTGCCAGAAAGTTAAACAGATTTGTAAACTACTTCTATATAAAAATCTTAATAATTCCAGTACTTATCAGCTGCTGTATACTCCACAGGAAGTTGTGTAGTTATTTCCAGTCTGACCACTGTGCTCTCTGCTGAAACCTCTGTCCATGTCAGGAACTGTCCAGAGCAGGAGCAAATCCCCATAGCAAGAGGTGTCAGCAGAGAGCACTGTTGTCAGACAGAAAAGAACAACTTAACTTCAGCAGCTGATAAGTGCTAGAAGGATTAAGATTTTTGATTAGAAGTAATTTACAAATCTGTTTAACTTTCTGGAGCAAGCTTTTTTTTTATTTTTTTACTGGAATACCCCTTTAAGTCCATCAGACCTTAAAGTGTACCTGTCATGATCTTGTTAAATGTTATAATCCCCCCAGGTCACTGCCCCATCATGATAAACCAGCCCTGGCCTTTATTTTTTATAATTTTTTAGTTTTCTACCTTGATATTGTTCTGTATTTTCTGCTCAGTCTCAGTCAGATTCACAGACTGGAAAGGGGCGTTCCCCAGCAGGCGTGACATCATCTGAAGCCATACAGGGGAGAACTTCCTCCCTCACTCTGCTACACACAGCCCAGAGCAGTTCAGTGTGAGAACAGCTATGATTGGCTAAGGCTGCTCCCCCCCTCAGCATTTCCTTATTTTGGAATTCTGCCAGGCCAGCAGGAGTCCAAAGTCTGTGCAAGAGATGGGGGGGGGAAATGTGCTCTAGACAAGGAGGGAGACACCTAGTGGCAGCTTTGTTAAACACAAATAAAACATAGAAAACTTTTTTTTTTAAACAAAGTACATTAGAAAGATTTTTTCTTTACCATAAGGAGTGCAATAGCACAAATTAGTTTTCATGAGAGTGCGCATTTAAATCTCTATCTTGGGACCATGAATGTTGATTGTTCTCTTGTTCTTGAACATAATCGTCTAACTGTGGCTCTACACCAGTGTTTTCAAACTGTGGCCCTCGAGATGTTGCAAAACTTCAACTCCCAGCATGACCGGACAGCCAACGGCTGTCCGAGCATGCTGGTAGTTGAAGATTTGCAACATGTGGAGGGCCACAGTTTGAGACCACTGCTCTAGACCATGATGCATTCCTGGCTACAATCTTCTTTCTGTTTCCTCAGAATGTCCTTTGCCAGATTCTTCTGGACTTGTTTATTTATTGGTGGCTATGATCTCCCACCTGTGACTTTGGACCTTGCCTTGTTCTTGATCGCCATCTTCTCTCTGTAACCATAGACCTTGAATAGTTATTGACTATAATTTCACCTTGAACTCTTGACTGTTCTTGACCACTGTCTTTCGTTGGTGACTCTTGGCTATGATTTCTTCTCTTTAACCATAAAAGATGGCCAACCTTTGACTATAATCTCCTGTGTTTATCCTTGGATTTATTCTTGGATTGTTCTTGGCCATGATCTTCTTTCTGTGACCTTAGAACTTTGAATATTTGTGGACTTCAGACTTTATTTACATCTTGGCTGTCATTCTGTCAGTGATTTTAGGTTGAGTTCACACAAAACCAAACTAAGATCAGGTCCAAATCACAGAAAAATACTTAAATCTTTCCCTTATTCCTCTTTGTTCGATCCTTTCCTGGCCAAAGTACTATTAGTGAAGCAAGCATAAGACCTTGACTAGTTCTTGGCCATGGTCTCCTCTTTCACCTTAGACCTTGACTAGTTCTTGGCCATTGTCTCCTCTTTCACCTTAGACCTTGACTAGTTCTTGGCCATTGTCTCCTCTTTCACCTTAGACCGTGACTAGTTCTTGGCCATGGTCTCCTCTTTACCCTTAGACCTTGACTAGTTCTTGTCCATGGTCTCCTCTTTACCCTTAGAGCTTGACTAGTCCTTGGCCATGGTCTCCTCTGTCACCTTAGACCTTGACTAGTTCTTGGCCATGGTCTCCTCTTTACCCTTAGACCTTGACTAGTTCTTGGCCATGGTCTCCTCTTTACCCTTAGACCTTGACTAGTTCTTGGCCATGGTCTTCTCTTTCACCTTAGACCTTGACTAGTTCTTGGCCATGGTCTCCTCTTTCACCTTAGAGCTTGACTAGTCCTTGGCCATGGTCTCCTCTTTCACCTTAGACCTTGACTAGTTCTTGGCCATGGTTTCCTCTTTCACCTTAGACCTTGACTAGTCCTTGGCCATGGTCTCCTCTTTCACCTTGGACTTTGACTAGTTCTTGGCCATGGTCTCCTCTTTCACCTTAGACCTTGACTAGTCCTTGGCCATGGTCTCCTCTTTCACCTTAGACCTTGACTAGTCCTTGGCCATGGTCTCCTCTTTCACCTTAGACCTTGACTAGTTCTTGGCCATGGTCTCCTCTTTCACCTTAGAGCTTGACTAGTTCTTGGCCATGGTCTCCTCTTTCACCTTAAAGCTTGACAAGTTCTTGGCCATGGTCTGCTCTTTAACCTTAGACCTTGACTAGTTCTTGGCCATTGTCTCCTCTTTCACCTTAGACCTTGACTAGTTCTTGGCCATGGTCTCCTCTTTCACCTTAGACCTTGACTCGTTCTTGGCCATGGTCTCCTCTTTTACCTTAGACCTTGACTAGTTCTTGACCGGGATCTCTTCTCTGTAACCTTAGACCTTGGTTAGTTTTTGGCTATGATCTCCTCTCTGTAACCTTAGATCTTAACTAGTTCTTGGCCTTGATGTCTTTTCTGTAACCTTAGACTTTGGTTGGTTATTGGCTATGATCTCCTCTCTGTCACCTTAGACATAATTCCCTGCTATGATTTTCTCTAAATCACCTTAGCCCTTGACTAGTTCTTGGCCATGGTTTCCTCTTTCACATAAGACCTTGATTAATTCTTGGCCATGGTCTCCACTTTCACCTTAGACCTTGCCCAGTCCTTGGCCATGGTCTCCTCTTTCACCTTAGACCTTGACTAGTTCTTGGCCATGGTCTCCTCTTTCACTTTAGATCTTAACTTGTTCTTGGCTGGGATCTCTTCTCTGTAACCTTAGACCTTGGTTAGTTTTGGCTATGATCTCCTCTCTGTTACCTTAGATCTTAACTAGTTCATGGCCTTGATGTATTTTCTGTAACTGTGGTTGGTTTTTGGCTATGATCTCCTTAGACCTAGTTCTCTGTTATGATTTTCTCTATATCACCTTAGGCCTTGACTAGTTTTTAGCTATGATCTCCTCTTTGTGTCCCTTGGACCTTGACAAGTTTTTTGTTATGGTCTCCTGTCTGTGACTATAGATTATTTACTAATTCTTAACCATGATTTCTTCTCCATAACCTTAGTTCTAGACTAAATCATGGCCATGATCTCTCTATAACCTTTAGACCTTGACTATTTCCCAGCTATGATCTTTTCTCTGCCTCCTGACTAGTTCTTGGCTGGGATCTCTTCTCTGTAATCTTAGACCTTGATTAGTTTTTGGCTATGATCTCCTCTCTGTCACCTTAGATCTTAACTAGTTCTTGGCCTTGATGTCTTTTCTGTAACTGTGGTTTGTTTTTGGCTATGATCTCCTCTCTGTCACCTTACACCTAGTTCTGTGCTATGATTTTCCTGCAGTAACTTTAGACCTTGACTAGTTCTCGGCTATAATCTTCTTTCTGTGACATTAGGCTTGGACTAGTTTTTGGCCATGATCTCTTCTCTGTCACCTTAGATCGTAACTAGTTCTTGGCCGGGATCTCTTCTCTTTAACCTTAGACCGTGGTTTGTTTTTGGTTATGGTCTCCTCTCTGTCACCTTAGATCTAGTTATTTGCTACGATTTTCTCTAAATCACCATAGACCTAACTAGTTCTTGACTAATCTTCTCTCTGTCTCCTTAGACCTTGACTTGTTCTTGGCTATGATTTTGTTTCTATGACCTTAGCCTAGGACTAGATCTTGGCCACAATCTCTTATTTGATTTCTTAGACCTTGACTAGTTTTTAGCTATGATCTTCTCTCTGTGGCCTTTGAACCTTGACTAGTTTTATTGATTTATTCTCTGTCACCTTAGACCTTTAACTAATACCTAACTATGATGTCTTCACCATATCCTTAGTCCTAGACTAGTTCTTGAAAATGATTTCTCTGTCACCTTAGACCTTGTGTATTTCTCAGCCATAATCTTCTCTATGTCACCTTAGACCTCGACTAGTTCCCAGCTATAATCTTCTTTCTGTGCCCTATTTGACTTGTTCTTGGCTATGGTTTCCTTTCTGTGACCTTCACGTCTCAACTAGTTCTCAGCTCAAAGACCTTGGGTTGGCCTATGTTTGCCTCTCTAGGACCTTAGACCATGACTAGTTCTTGAATATAAATCATTTTCTATCCTCTCTATAGGGGGCCATGGAAGGTGGTGACTTGACGAGCACCCTGCCTCTTGGTTTGGTATCTCCAGCTCAGTGCCACCATATTGTGAACCTCAAAGTTAGTCCATGAAATGAGATGAGAAAAGGTTAATGGTTGTTACAAATAGTATCTGGTCCTTTCAGAATGATATATTTTGGTGGCCACCCAAGGTCCCCAGGTCCAGATAAGCCCCAGAGACTGTGTACCAGAAATTTTTCCTTATTATAGTAGACATCTTGTTGAATCCTTAAAGGGGTACTCCACTACCCCAGCTTCCGGAACATTTAGGTCAGAACGCTGGGTGACGTCACGCCCACGCCCCTCATGACGTCACACTCCCTCAATGCAAGTCTATGGGAGGGGGCGTGACGTCCGTCACGCCCCCTCCCAAAGACTTGCATTGAGGGGGCGTGGTGTGACATCACGACCCCCGTAGCCCGCAGCCAGCATTCAGAACTAAACGTTCCGGACACTTGGGCAGTGGAGTGCCCCTTTAATGTCTCCGGCCTATTCTACTCAGTTCCCTCCTCAGTAGGAGCCGGGAACGATCTTCCAAAATATAACACATTGTTTAGATGGATAATTCTCCCTTTAGCGGGGATATTACTGTGAGCGGAGGAGAAGTGTGATGGGACCGGATCTCCTGTACAGAACAGCTCGAGGAGAAACACCTCAGTAATGGGAAAAGTACAGAAACTTTCCTATAATCCAGACCGGCTTCTTCTAATCCTGAAATCTTGTCTTCTACATGATAGTTCCTCTCCATAGCAGAAACTTTGAGATATGGATTTATATACTTTCATTCTAAGCTAGTTAAAGGGGTACTCCCGTGGAAAACTTTTTTTTTCTTTTAAATCAACTGGTGCTAGAAAGTTAAACAGATTTGTAAATCACTTCTATAAAAAAATCTTAATCCTTCCAGTACTTTTTAGGGGCTGTATACTAAAGAGAAATCCAAAAAAGAAATGCATTTCCTCTGATGTCATGACCACAGTGCTCTCTGCTGACCTCTGCTGTCCATTTTAGGAACTGTCCAGAGCAGGAGAAAATCCCCATAGCAAATATATGCTGCTCTGGACAGTTCCTAAAATGGACAGCAGAGGTCAGCAGAGAGCACTGTGGTCATGACATCAGAGGAAATGCATTTCTTTTTTTGGATTTCTCTTTAGTATACAGCCCTTAAAAAGTACTGGAAGGATTAATGGGTTATTCCAGGCAAAAACTTTTTTATATATATCAACTGGCTCCAGAAAGTTAAACAGATTTGTAAATTACTTAATTAATTTTTTACTTACTATTAAAAAATCTTGATCCTTTCAGTACTTATGAGCTTCTGAAGTTAAAGGGGTATTCCAGGAAAAAAAATTTTTTTATATATCAACTGGCTCCAGAAAGTTAAACAGATTTGTAAATTACTTCTATTAAAAAATCTTAATCCTTTCAGTACTTATGATCTTCTGAAGTTAAGGTTGTTCTTTTCTGTCTAAGTGCTCTCTGATGACACGTGTCTCGGAAACTGCCCAGTTTAGAAGAGGTTTGCTATGGGGATTTGCTTCTAAACTGGGCAGTTCCCAAGACACGTGTCATCAGAGAGGATTTAGACAGAAAAGAACAACCTTAACTTCAGAAGCTCATAAGTACTTAAAGGATTAAGATTTTTTAATAGAAGTAATTTACAATTCTGTTTAACTTTCTGGAGACAGTTGATATATATAAAAAAGTTTTTGCCTGGATAACCCCTTTAAGATTTTTTTAATAGAAGTGATTTACAAATCTTTTTAACTTTCTGGCACCAGTCGATTTAACAAAAAAAGTTTTCCACGGGAGTACCCCTTTAAGTCTGGTCTCTTGTTCGGGGGTCCTCAATGTATAAGTTGATGGTTCCTTTAAAGAGGTACTCCGGTGAAAACCTTTTTTCTTTTAAATCAACTGGTGGCAGAAAGTTAAACATATTTGTAAATGACTTCTATTAAAAAACTTAATCCTTCCAGTACTTATTAGCTCCTGAATGCTACAGAGGAAATTCCTTTCTTTTTGGAACACTGATGACATCACGAGCACAGTGCTCTCTGCTGACATCTCTGTCCATTTTAGCAACCGTGCATAGCAGATGTATGCTAAGGGCAGCATGGTGGCTTAGTGGTTAGCACTGCTGCCTTGCAGTGCTGGGGACTTGGGTTCAAATCCCACTAAGGACAACAATAAATAAAGTGTTGTTATTATTATTATAATAACATCAGCAGAGAGCACTGTGCTCGTGATGTCATCAGAGAGCATTCCAAAAGAAAAGAATTTCCTCTGTAGTATTCAGCAGCTAATAAGTACAGGAAGGATTATGATTTTTTTATAGAAGTAATTTACAAATATGTTTAACTTTTTGCCACCAGTTGATTTAAAATAAAAAAGGTTTTCACAGGAGTATCCCTTTAAGTTAATGGTTCCTTTAAGGATCAGGTGGGGTGGGGAGATCGGTACTGGAAAGTATTTTCAATGTTATACTCTTGGGGCCAATACACACTGTACAAAGCCAATAATCTAACATGGGGATCAATAGAGCGGACGTCTCGCGGGACTATTTATGTCACTCAGGAGACCTGCTAAATGGTGACAACTCCTTCCTGCCAGAGATCTGTATACTGCTATATACTGACGTCACTCACTAGATGGCGATTTCTCCTGTCATTGTCTTATATGAGCTCTGAACCGAATCAATGTCTGACCGCGGGGGACCCCCGCAATCTTGCTTTCGGCATCCACCTCTTTGAGCTGCACGCCGCGCTACCCGCTCACAAACTGCCGGGTGCCGACCACGGGGCCGGAGTATCGTGATGTCACGACTCCGCCCCCCTCCAGGTGTGACGTCACCCCCCGCCCCTGCTATGCAAGTCTATGGGAGGGGGCGTGACGGCCGTCACGCCCCCTCCCATAGACTTGCATAGCAGGGGGTGACGTCACACAGAGGGTGGAGTCGTGATGTCACCCCCTGCCCCCACTGTGCAAGATTGCGGGGGTCCCCAGCGGCGGGACCCCCCCCCCCCCCCGCAGTCAGACATCTTATTCCCTATCCTTTGGATAGGGGATAAGATGTCTTAGGGCCGGAGTACTCCTTTAAAGGGAAATCCTCCTGGAAATCCTCAGAATGTTGTGGGATACATTGTATCAGCCGTCCTGCGCAACAATGTATCAGTATAACCAGGAGTGGACTGACACCTCATAGGGCCACCGGGCAATAGAAGATTATGGGGCCCCCTTGTGCCCACCCTCTATAGACACCCCGTCCACATACAATATAATATATTCCTCCTCCTGTACAGTCTGCTGTGGGTGATAGGAGTTTGGTTCCTTTCATCACACTCCTATCACACTGAGCAATGCACGCAGAATCTCCGCTCATGGAATTCAGCGAGCAGAGATTCAGCCTGGCGGCGGCGGCGGTAGGACCGCGCGGCACGGCACCGTCACCATTGACGGCTATGTAGTGCTCGCATGTTCTTTCTTTGAGCGGAACAATTTCAGCGGGGAATTGTCCGCTGCTGAAATTGCTTAGTGTGAACAGGTCCCATTCACACTGATGTTAATGTTCACCGTGCGTAATTCCGCGCAAATTACCTAGTGTGAACGCATCCTTAGGCAGCCTGTACCTGCTGAGGTCTCGCCACCAACGCTACTATTGGAATAGAATTATCGCTTCGATATTTGATGGTCAGAAGGGAGTCGCAATGCTGGCGCCGCCTCAAAGACCTACACATACGGGGGAGGCGGAGTCAGCGCACCAAGTGTCGGGCACTAGAGGGGTAGGCTTCCTTTAGTGACTGAAGCTTGGCTGCGCTGACTCTCTGCCCCCAGTAAGTGTAGGCAGCACAGCAGTGAGTACAGGCAGTAAGTGTAGGTAGCACAGCAGTGAGTACAGATTGTAAGTGTAGGTAACACAGCAGTGAGTACAGGCTGTAAGTGTAGGTAGCACAGCAGTGAGTATAGGCTGTAAGTGTAGGTAGCACAGCAGTGAGTATAGGCGGTAAGTGTAGGCAGCACAGCAGTGAGTACAGGCTGTAAGTGTAGGTAGCACAGCAGTGAGTACAGGCTGTAAGTGTAGGCAGCACAGCAGTGAGTACAGGCTGTAAGTGTAGGTAGCACAGCAGTGAGTACAGGTTGTAAGTGTAGGTAACACAGCAGTGAGTACAGGTTGTAAGTGTAGGTAGCACAGCAGTGAGTACAGGCTGTAAGTGTAGGCAGCACAGCAGTGAGTACAGGCTGTAAGTGTAGGCAGCACAGCAGTGAGTACAGGCTGTAAGTGTAGGTAGCACAGCAGTGAGTACAGGCTGTAAGTGTAGGCAGCACAGCAGTGAGTACAGGCTGTAAGTGTAGGTAGCACAGCAGTGAGTACAGGCTGTAAGTGTAGGCAGCACAGCAGTGAGTATAGGCTGTAAGTGTAGGTAGCACAGCAGTGAGTACAGGTTGTAAGTGTAGGCAGCACAGCAGTGAGTACAGGCTGTAAGTGTAGGCAGCACAGCAGTGAGTACAGGCTGTAAGTGTAGGCAGCACAGCAGTGAGTACAGGCTGTAAGTGTATGTAGCACAGCAGTGAGTACAGGCTGTAAGTGTAGGCAGCACAGCAGTGAGTACAGGCTGTAAGTGTGGGTAGCACAGCAGTGAGTACAGGCTGTAAGTGTAGGCAGCACAGCAGTGAGTATAGGCTGTAAGTGTAGGTAGCACAGCAGTGAGTATAGGCTTTAAGTGTAGGTAGCACAGCAGTGAGTACAGGCTGTAAGTGTAGGCAGCACAGCAGCGAGTACAGGCGGTAAGTGTAGGCAACACAGCAGTGAGTACAGGCGGTAAGTGTAGGCAGCACAGCAGTGAGTACAGGCTGTAAGTGTAGGCAGCACAGCAGTGAGTACAGGTTGTGGGTGGACATCGGTGCGGTGCTCCTGTACAGTACAGTACAACTTACACTTACAGCCTGTAAGTTACAAAGAGAGTGCAGCTTTGGAGGTGACTGGAGGATAAGACATGATGTAACAGCAGAATAGTTAGTGCAGATCTGGAGGTGACTGGAGGATAATACATGATGTAACAGCAGAATAGTGAGTGCAGCTCTGGAGGTGACTGGAGGATAAGACATGATGTAACAGCAGAATAGTGAGTGCAGCTCTGGAGGTGACTGGAGGATAAGACATGATGTAACAGCAGAATAGTGAGTGCAGATCTGGAGGTGACTGGAGGATAAGACATGATGTAACAGCAGAATAGTGAGTGCAGCTCTGGAGGATAAGACATGATGTAACAGCAGAATAGTGAGTGCAACTCTGGAGGATAAGACATGATGTAACAGCAGAATAGTGAGTACAGCTCTGGAGGTCACTGGAGGATAAGACATGATGTAACAGCAGAATAGTGAGTGCAGCTCTGGAGGATAAGACATGATGTAACAGCAGAATAGTGAGTGCAGATCTGGAGGTGACTGGAGGATAAGACATGATGTAACAGCAGAATAGTGAGTGCAGCTCTGGAGGATAAGACATGATGTAACAGGAGAATAGTGAGTGCAGCTCTGGAGGATGAGACATGATGTAACAGCAGAATAGTGAGTGCAGCTCTGGAGGATAAGACATGATGTAACAGCAGAATAGTGAGTGCAACTCTGGAGGATAAGACATGATGTAACAGCAGAATAGTGAGTACAGCTCTGGAGGATAAGACATGATGTAACAGCAGAATAGTGAGTACAGCTCTGGAGATCACTGGAGGATAAGACATGATGTAACAGCAGAATAGTGAGTGCAGCTCTGGAGGATAAGACATGATGTAACAGCAGAATAGTGAGTGCAGCTCTGGAGGATAAGACATGATGTAACAGCAGAATAGTGAGTGCAGCTCTGGAGGATAAGTCATGATGTAACAGCAGAATAGTGAGTGCAGCTCTGGAGGATAAGACATGATGTAACAGCAGAATAGTGAGTGCAGCTCTGGAGGATAAGACATGATGTAACAGCAGAATAGTGAGTGCAGCTCTGGAGGCTAAGACATGATGTAACAGCAGAATAGTGAGTGCAGCTCTGGAGGATAAGACATGATGTAACAGCAGAATAGTGAGTGCAGCTCTGGAGGATAAGACATGATGTAACAGCAGAATAGTGAGTGCAGCTCTGGGGGATAAGACATGATGTAACAGCAGAATAGTGAGTGCAGCTCTGGAGGATAAGACATGATGTAACAGCAGAATAGTGAGTGCAGCTCTGGAGGATAAGACATGATGTATATATATTTGGGATATTTGTAGTGTTTGTTTCCAATGCTACTTATAGCTTAGAAGCAAGTGCTTCCTAACCAGGGTGCCTTCAGCTGTTGTAAAACTACAACTCTCCGCATGCCCAGACAGCTGTTGGCTCTCCGGGCATGCTCGGAGTTGTAGCTTAGCCACAGCTGGAGGCACCCTGGTATAGACTGATACATTGCAACAGCCACTCAGCTGTGAAGAGGAGAGATTTCATAGACCTGTGTATTCCCATTTATTGACAGCAAGCAGAGATCCTGAGGATGATGAGGTGTTTATTTCCTTATCCTGTGTCCCTGACTGACCCTCAGTGGGGGCGCTCCGGAGCCCGCTCCCTGGGATGGGTCTGTTTGCCCACAGTCCACACTTGTTTAGCGGATTACGCTGTTATTGTCATTACTGAGGTGGAGACTCAGGATCCGCATTGTTCTGGAGCCAAATCTCCGCGCACGTCCAAGGCCCAGAGAACAAACAGTCACCCGGGAGGAAAACACAACCATCTCACCGACGTGTCACCGCAACACTCACTATTCTGCTGTTACCTCATGTCTTATCCTAGAGAGCTGCACTCACTATTCTGCTGTTACATCATGTCTTATCCTCCAGAGCTGCACTCACTATTCTCCTGTTACATCATGTCTTATCCTCCAGAGCTGCACTCACTATTCTGCGGTTACATCATGTCTTATCCTCCAGAGCTGCACTCACTATTCTGCTGTTACATCATGTCTTATCCTCCAGAGCTGCACTCACTATTCTCCTGTTACATCATGTCTTATCCTCCAGAGCTGCACTCACTATTCTGCGGTTACATCATGTCTTATCCTCCAGAGCTGCACTCACTATTCTGCTGTTACATCATGTCTTCTTCTCCAGTCACCTCCAGAGCTGCACTCACTATTCTGCTGTTACATCATGTATTATCCTCCAGTCACCTCCAGAGCTGCACTCACTATTCTGCTGTTACATCATGTCTTATCCTCCAGAGCTGCACTCACTATTCTGCTGTTACATCATGTCTTATTCTCCAGTCACCTCCAGACCTACACTCACTATTCTGCTGTTACATCATGTATTATCCTCCAGTCACCTCCAGAGCTGCACTCACTATTCTGCTATTACATCATGTCTTATCCTCCAGAGCTGCACTCACTATTCTGTTGTTACATCGTGTCTTATCCTCCAGAGCTGCACTCACTATTCTGCTGTTACCTCATGTCTTATCCTCCAGAGCTGCACTCACTATTCTGCTGTTACATCGTGTCTTATCCTCCAGAGCTGCACTCACTATTCTGTTGTTACATCATGTCTTATCCTCCAGAGCTGCACTCACTATTCTGCTGTTACATCATGTCTTATCCTCCAGAGCTGCACTCACTATTCTGCTGTTACATCATGTCTTATCCTCCAGAGCTGCACTCACTATTCTGCTGTTACCTCATGTCTTATCCTCCAGAGCTGCACTCACTATTCTACTGTTACCTCATGTCTTATCCTCCAGAGCTGCACTCACTATTCTGCTGTTACATCATGTCTTATCCTCCAGAGCTGCACTCACTATTCTGCTGTTACCTCATGTCTTATCCTCCAGAGCTGCACTCACTATTCTACTGTTACCTCATGTCTTATCCTCCAGAGCTGCACTCACTATTCTGCTGTTACATCATGTCTTATCCTCCAGAGCTGCACTCACTATTCTGCTGTTACATCATGTCTTATCCTCCAGAGCTGCACTCACTGTTCTGCTGTTACATCGTGCATTGTCCTCCAGTCTCCTCCAGAGCTGCACTCACTATTCTGCTGTTACATCATGTCTTATCCTCCAGTCTCCTCCAGAGCTGCACTCACTATTCTGCTGTTACATCGTGTCTTATCCTCCAGTCACTTCCAGAGCTGCACTCACTATTCTGCTGTTACATCGTCGTATCCTCCAGTCTCCTCCAGAGCTGCACTCTCTATTCTGCTGTTACATCCTGTCTTATCCTCCAGTCACCTCCAGAGCTGCACTCACTATTTTGCTGTTACATCATGTCTTATCCTCCAGTCACCTCCAGAGCTGCACTCTCTATTCTGCTGTTACATCCGGTCTTATCCTCCAGTCACCTCCAGAGCTGCACTCACTATTCTGCTGTTACATCATGTATTATCCTTCAGTCACTGCCATAGCTGCACTTACTAATCTGCTGTTACATCATGTCTTATCCTCCAGAGCTGCACTCACTTTTCTGCTGATGCATCATGTCTTGTTCTGCAGAACTGCACTCACTATTCTGCTGATATATATATATATATATATATATATATATATATACATATATATATATATATATTTTTTATTAATTTATATATTAAATGATAATAATGATATAAATATATATATGTATATATATATATATATATATATATATATATATATATATATACCGTATATATATACACACACTAATAATAATACATATGTAATTATATATATAATATAATCCTCCTCTGTTTCCTCTCTGCACCCGGGTTCTGCGGGGGCGTCCCCCATGATTGGCGCAGTCGGCAGGATGATCTATATTACATTATCCCTGAATTGTGTTCCCCTCGTGTTTCCGCTTTTTAGCCCCAGGTTACATTTTATTCTCTTTTTCCAGTCCGTAGAATATAATGTAAGAATCCATTTCCTTAATTATTCTCTTAAATTCACCAAAATTCAATCTCTAAGCCAGTGTTTTCCAAACAGCCGAAGGCTGTCCGGGCATGCTGGGAGTTGTAGTTTTGTAACAGCTGGAGACACCCTGTTTGGGAAAACACTGCTTTAACCCATTAGATACATCCTGCAGATGATGGGATCAGGTGTCTACATTGTGATACATTGTTCCCAGTATAATTAATGTTGCAGAATCCTTTGTTTATTTATAAGGCGGTTACTTATTTATTTGGCGTTACATCGCGGTCCGACCCACCGCGACCCCCATCAGCGCGGCAGCAATTACACAAGGCTTCCTCCCCGGGAAGATGCTGTGACAAGTCCAATAGGCCATCACAGAAAATATCTCTGAAGATCTGAGGTCCCCGGGGACTTCCAGTAATAGTATAAAAGGAGCGACGATCTGCAGGAAGCTTTCAGCAAATTAATTGTTTGTTGTCGGTCGGTGTCCTTTAAAGGACTGGAATGACAGATCATCTGCGAGGGAACGATGGAGCCTCCCGGAACATTTCCGCCTCAGAGAAATGGAAAAAAAAAAACATTATTACCCCCAGGGGGCCCGAGGAGACACAATACGGGGGCCGAGACGCAGACATGTGACTTGTGTTTGTCTAATTCACTATGGAAGATTTAATCAAGGTACAAGGAATTAAAGTCACATAAAACAGCCATACAGTGCCAATATAATACCGCCATACAAAGCCTAAATATTACCCACATATTGTCTCCGAATAATACTGCCATACAATGTCTAAATATTACCCACATATAGTCTCAGAATAATACTGCCATACAAAGCCTAAATATTACCCACATATAGTCTCAGAATAATACTGCCATACAATGCCTAAATACTACCTCCATATAGTCTCCAAACAATACCGTCATACAATGTCTAAATATTACCCACATATAGTCTCTGAATTATACTGCCATACAATGCCTGAATATTACCTCTATATAGTCTCCGAATAATGCTGCCATACAATGCCTGAATAATACCTCCATATAGTCTCCAAGCAATACCGTCATACAATGTCTAAATATTACCCACATATAGTCTCCGAATTATACTGCCATACAATGCCTGAATATTACCTCTATATAGTCTCCAAACAATACTACCATACAATGCCTAAATATTATCTTTATATAGTATCAGAATAATACCGCCATACAATGCCTAATTATTACCTTTATATAGTCTCCGAATAATACTGCCATACAGTGCCAAAATATTACCTTTATATAGTCTCCGAATAATACTGCCATACAGTGCCAAAATATTACCTTTATATAGTCTCCGAATAATACTGCCATACAATGCCTAAATATTATCTTTATATAGTATCACAATAATACTGCCATACAATGCCTAAATATTACCTTTATATAGTCTCCGAATAATACCGTCATACAATGCCTACATATTACCTTCATATAGTCTCTGAATAATATTGCCATACAATGCCTAAATATTACTGTCACGATTCGGCTGGCAGGAGGTGGATCCTCTGTGCCAGAGAGGGATTGGCGTGGACCGTGCTGGTGGACCGGTTCTAAGTTGCTACTGGTATTCACCAGAGCCCGCCGCAAAGCGGGATGGTCTTGCAGCGGCGGTAGCAACCAGGTCGTATCCACCAGCAACGGCTCAACCTCTCTGACTGCTGAAGATAGGCGCGGTACAAGGGAGTAGACAAGAGCAAGGTCGGACGTAGCAGAAGGTCAGGGCAGGCAGCAAGGATCGTAGTCAGGGGACACGGCAGGAGGTCTGGAACACAGGCTAGGAACACACAAGGAAACGCTTTCACTGGCACAATGGCAACAAGATCCGGCGAGGGAGTGCAGAGGAAGTGAGGTATAAGTAGGGAGTGCACAGGTGAGAATACTGATTAGGCCTGCTGCGCCAATCAGTGGCGCAGCGGCCCTTTAAATGGCAGAGACCCGGCGCGCGCGCGCCCTAAGGAGCGGGGCCGCGCGCGCCGGGACAACACAGACGGGGAACGGGTAAGGTACGGGAGCCGAGATGCGCATCGCGAGCGGGCGCGTCCCGCATCGCGAATCGCATCCCGGCTGGGAGTAATATCGCAGCACACCCGGTCAGCAGGTCTGACCGGGGCGCTGCGAATGAGAGAACGCTGCGAGCGCTCCGGGGAGGAGCGGGGACCCGGAGCGCTCGGCGTAACAGTACCCCCCCCTTGGGTCTCCCCCTCTTTTTGGAGCCTGAGAACCTGAGGATAAGACTTTTGTCCAGGATGTTGTCCTCAGGTTCCCAGGATCTCTCTTCTGGGCCACAATTCTCCCAGTCGACCAAGAAGAATCTTTTACCTCTGACCGTCTTGGATGCTAGAATCTCCTTCACAGAAAAGACGTCAGAAGATCCGGAAACTGGAGTGGGAGAAACAAGTTTGGGAGAGAAGCGGTTAATGATGAGTGGTTTAAGGAGAGAGACATGGAAGGCATTGGGAATACGAAGAGAAGGAGGAAGAAGGAGTTTGTAAGAGACAGGGTTGATCTGGCACTTGATTTTGAAAGGACCAAGATAGCGTGGTCCCAGTTTATAACTGGGGACACGAAAGCGGACATATTTAGCGGAGAGCCATACCTTGTCTCCGGGAGCAAAAATGGGGGGAGTTCTTCTTTTTTTATCAGCAAATCTTTTCATCCGGGATGAAGCCTGTAAAAGAGAATTTTGGGTTTCTTTCCATATGGTGGAAAGATCACGAGTCACTTCATCCACAGCGGACAAACCAGAGGGCATGGGAGTAGGGAGGGAGGGGAAGAGGGTGACGGCCGTACACCACGAAAAATGGGGATTTAGCAGAAGATTCGGAGACTCTGAAGTTGTATGAGAATTCGGCCCATGGTAGAAGATCTGCCCAGTCATCCTGGCGGGGGGAAACAAAATGCCGTAAATAGTCACCCAGGACCTGATTAACTCTTTCTACTTGCCCATTGGATTGGGGATGATAAGAAGAAGAGAAGTTTAATTTGATCTTGAGCTGTTTACAGAGGGCTCTCCAGAATTTTGACACGAATTGGACGCCTCTATCCGAGACGATCTGCGTGGGCAAAACCGTGAAGACGAAAAATGTGTATAAAAAATTGTTTTGCCAACTGAGGCGCTGAAGGAAGACCAGGAAGAGGAATAAAATGTGCCATCTTGGAAAATCGATCAACGACCACCCAAACAACAGTGTTGCCACGGGATGGGGGTAAGTCTGTAATAAAGTCCATACCAATCAGTGACCAAGGCTGTTCGGGGACAGGCAGAGGATGAAGGAGACCAGCGGGCTTCTGGCGAGTCTTATCCCGGGCACAGACAGTACAGGCCCGCACAAAATCAATAACATCAGTCTCCAGAGTCAGCCACCAATAGAAACGAGAGATGAGTTGCAAGGATTTTTTGATGCCCACATGGCCTGCGAGGTGGGAGGAGTGTCCCCATTTGAGAATCCCGAGACGCTGGCGTGGAGAAACGAAGGTCTTCCCTGGAGGAGTTTGCCTGATGGAGGCTGGAGAAGTGGAGATCAGGCAGTCAGGAGGAATGATGTGTTGCGGAGAGACCTCTACTTCAGAGGCATCAGAAGAACGAGAGAGGGCATCGGCCCTAATGTTCTTGTCAGCAGGGCGAAAATGAATTTCAAAGTTAAAACAGGCAAAGAACAACGACCACCTGGCCTGGCGAGGGTTCAGTCGTTGGGCAGACTGGAGATAGGAGAGATTCTTGTGATCGGTGTATATGATAACTGGAAATTTTGATCCCTCCAGCAGATGCCTCCATTCCTCAAGCACCAATTTAATGGCCAGTAGTTCTCGATCCCCGATGGAATAGTTTCTCTCCGCCGGGGAGAAGGTCCTAGAAAAAAAACCACAAGTAACAGCATGCCCGGAAGAATTTTTTTGTAGAAGGACCGCTCCCGCTCCTACTGAGGAGGCATCAACCTCCAATAGAAAGGGTTTAGATGGGTCAGGTCTGGAGAGCACGGGAGCAGAAGAAAAGGCAGACTTGAGATGTTTAAATGCGTCTTCCACTTGGGGAGACCAGGACTTGGGATTGGCATTTTTCTTGGTTAAAGCCACGATAGGAGCCACAATAGTGGAAAAGTGTGGAATAAACTGTCTGTAATAATTGGCGAACCCCAAAAAACGTTGGATAGCACGGAGTCCGGAGGGGCGTGGCCAATCTAAGACGGCAGAGAGTTTGTCTGGATCCATTTGTAGTCCCTGGCCAGAGACCAAGTATCCTAGGAAAGGAAGAGATTGACATTCAAAGAGACATTTCTCTATTTTGGCATAAAGTTGATTGTCCCGAAGTCTCTGAAGAACCATGCGGACATGCTGGCGGTGTTCTTCTAAGTTGGCAGAAAAAATCAAAATATCGTCCAGATAAACCACAACACAGGAATATAAGAGATCACGAAAAATTTAATTAACAAAGTCTTGGAAGACGGCAGGGGCGTTGCACAGGCCAAAGGGCATGACCAGATACTCAAAGTGTCCATCTCTGGTGTTAAATGCAGTCTTCCTCTTGTCCCCCTCCCTGATGCGGATGAGATTATAAGCACCTCTTAAGTCCAGTTTGGTAAAGATGTGGGCACCTTGTAAGCGATCAAAGAGTTCCGAGATAAGAGGTAAGGGGTAGCGGTTTTTTACCGTGATTTTATTAAGTCCGCGGTAATCAATGCAAGGGCGTAGGGAGCCATCTTTTTTGGACACAAAAAAAAATCCAGCTCCGGCAGGAGAGGAGGATTTGCGGATAAACCCCTTTTTTAAATTCTCCTGGATGTACTCAGACATGGCAAGAGTCTCAGGAGCAGACAGAGGATAGATTCTGCCCCGGGGTGGGGTAGTACCCGGGAGGAGGTCAATAGGACAGTCATAAGGCCTGTGAGGAGGCAAAGTCTCAGCTTGCTTTTTGCAAAAAACGTCAGCATAGTCCATATAAGCCTTAGGAAGACCGGATACAGGGGGAACCACAGGGTCACGGCAGGGAGTACTGGGAACCGGTTTAAGACAGTCCTTG
Source organism: Hyla sarda (assembly GCF_029499605.1). NCBI lineage: Eukaryota > Metazoa > Chordata > Amphibia > Anura > Hylidae > Hyla > Hyla sarda. The sequence continues at coordinate 6,019,457 of NC_079190.1, forward strand.
TGACAAGAAGTACCCCAGTTCTTGATTTCTCCTGTGGACCAATCAAGGGTTGGGGAATGGCGTTGAAGCCACGGTAATCCAAGAAGAATTTCAGAAGTGCAGATGGAGAGGACCAAAAATTCAATTTTTTCGTGATGAGGTCCGATGCACATTAGGAGGGGTTCCGTGTGGTAACGCACGGTACAGTCCAATCTTTCATTGTTAACAGAATTGATGTAGAGGGGTCTGGCGAGACTGGTCACCGGGATGTTGAACCTGTTGATGAAAGAGGCCAAAATAAAATTTCCTGCAGATCCGGAATCCAAGAAGGCCATAGCAGAGAAGGAGAAGGTAGAGGAAGATATCCGCACAGGCAGAGTAAGGCGTGGAGAAGCAGAGTAGACATCAAGAACTGTCTCATCTTTGTGCGGAGTCAGCGTACGTCTTTCCAGGCGGGGAGGACGGATAGGACAATCTTTCAAGAAGTGTTCGGTACCGGCACAGTACAGGCATAGGTTCTCCATGCGGCGTCGTGTCCTCTCTTGAGGTGTCAAGCGAGACCGGTCAACTTGCATAGTCTCCACGGCGGGAGGCACAGGAACGGATTGCAGAGGACCAGAGGAGAGAGGAACCGGGGAGAGAAACCGCCTCGTGCGAACAAAGTCCATATCCTGGCGGAGCTCCTGACGCCTTTCGGAAAAACGCATGTCAATGCGGGTGGCAAGATGAATAAGTTCATGCAGGTTAGCAGGAATTTCTCGTGCGGCCAGCACATCTTTAATGTTGCTGGATAGGCCTTTTTGAAAGGTCGCGCAGAGGGCCTCATTATTCCAGGATAATTCGGAGGCAAGAGTACGAAATTGGATGGCGTACTCGCCAACGGAAGAAACACCCTGGGCCAGGTTCAGCAGGGCAGTCTCAGCAGAAGAGGCTCGGGCAGGTTCCTCAAAGACACTTCGGATCTCCGTGAAGAAGGAGTGTACAGAGGCAGTGACAGGGTCATTGCGGTCCCAGAGCGGTGTGGCCCATGACAGAGCTTTCCCAGACAGAAGGCTGACTACGAAAGCCACCTTAGACCTTTCAGTTGGAAACTGGTCCGACATCATCTCCAAGTGCAGGGAACATTGGGAAAGAAAGCCACGGCAAAACTTAAAGTCCCCATCAAATTTATCCGGCAAGGATAAACGTAGGCCGGAAGCGGCCACTCGCTGCGGAGGAGGTGCAGGAGCTGGCGGAGGAGATTGTTGCTGGAGCTGTGGTAGTAGCTGCTGTAGCATCACGGTCAGTTGAGACAGCTGGTGACCTTGTTGCGCTATCTGTTGCGACTGCTGGGCGACCACCGTGGTGAGGTCGGCAACAACTGGCAGTGGGACTTCAGCGGGATCCATGGCCGGATCTACTGTCACGATTCGGCTGGCTGGAGGTGGATCCTCTGTGCCAGAGAGGGATTGGCGTGGACCGTGTTGGTGGACCGGTTCTAAGTTGCTACTGGTATTCACCAAAGCCCGCCGCAAAGCGGGATGGTCTTGCAGCGGCGGTAGCAACCAGGTCGTATCCACCAGCAACGGCTCAACCTCTCTCACTGCTGAAGATAGGCGCGGTGCAAGGGAGTAGACAAGAGCAAGGTCGGACGTAGCAGAAGGTCAGGGCAGGCAGCAAGGATCGTAGTCAGGGGACACGGCAGGAGGTCTGGAACACAGGCTAGGAACACACAAGGAAACGCTTTCACTGGCACAATGGCAACAAGATCCGGCGAGGGAGTGCAGGGGAAGTGAGGTATAAGTAGGGAGTGCACAGGTGAGAATACTGATTAGGCCTGCTGCGCCAATCAGTGGCGCAGCGGCCCTTTAAATGGCAGAGACCCGGCGCGCGCGCGCCCTAAGGAGCGGGGCCGCGCGCGCCGGGACAACACAGACGGGGAACGGGTAAGGTACGGGAGCCGAGATGCGCATCGCGAGCGGGGGCGTCCCGCATCGCGAATCGCATCCCGGCTGGGAGTAATATCGCAGTGCACCCGGTCAGCAGGTCTGACCGGGGCGCTGCGAATGAGAGAACGCTGCGAGCGCTCCGGGGAGGAGCGGGGACCCGGAGCGCTCGGCGTAACAATTACCTTTATATAGTCTCCGAATAATACCGTCATACAATGCCTACATATTACCTTCATATAGTTTCTGAATAGTATTGCCATACAATGCCTAATTATTACCTCCATATAGTCTCCAAACAATACTGCGATACAATGCCAGAATATTATCTTTATATAGTCTCCGAATAATACCGTCATACAATGCCTAAATATTACCTTCATATAGTATCAGTATAATACTGCCATACAATGCCTAAATTTTACCTCCATATACAGTGGGGCAAAAAAGTATTTAGTCAGCCCCCAATTGTGCAAGTTCTCCCCCTTATAAACATGAGAGGCTGTAATTTCCATCATAGGTTATAACCTCAACTATGAGAGACAGAATGAGAAAAAAAAATCCATAACATCACATTGTCTGATTTTTTAAGAATTTATGTGTAAATTATGGTGGAAAATAAGTATTTGTTCAATAACAAAAGTTCATCTCAATACTTTGTTATAAACCCTTTGTTGGCAATGACAGAGGTCACATGTTTTCTGTCTTCACAGGGTTGTCACACACTGTTGCAGGTATTTTGGCCCATTCCTCCATGCAGATCTCCTCTAGAGCAGTGATGTTTTGGGGCTGTCGCTGGGCAACACAGACTTTCTACTCGTTCCAAAGGTTTTCTATGGGGTTGAGATCTGAAGACTGGTTAGGCCACTCCAGGACCTTGAAATGCTTCTTACGAAGCCAATCCTTCGTTGCAGGGGCGGTGTGTTTGGGATCATTGTCATGCTGAAGGATCCAGCCACGTTTTATCTTTAATGTCCTTGCTGATGGAAGGAGGTTTTCACTCACAATCTCACAATACATGGCCCCATTCATTCTTTACTTTTACATGGATCAGTCGTCCTGGTCCCTTGGCAGAAAAACAGCCCCAAAGCATGATGTTTCCACCCCCGCGCTTCACAGTAGATATGGTGTTCTTTCGATGCAACTCAGCATTTTTTCTCCCCCAAACACGACAAGTTGAATTTTTACCAAAAAGTTCTTTGGTGTCATATGACCATATGACATTTTCCCAATCCTCTTCTGGATCATCCAAATGTTCTCTAGCAAACTTCAGACGGGCCCGGACATGTACTGGCTTAAGCAGGGGACCCGTCTGGCACTGCATGATTTGAGTCCCTGGCGGTGTAGTGTGTTACTGATGTAGCCTATGTTACTTAGGTCCCAGCTCTCTGCAGGTCATTCACTAGGTCCCCCCGTGTGGTTCTGGGATTTTTGCCCACGTTCTTGTGATCATTTTGACACCACGGGGTGAGATCTTGCGTGGAGCCCCAGATCGAGGGAGATTATCAGTGGTATTGTTTGTTTTCCATTTTCTAATAATTGCTCCCACAGTTGATTTCTTCACACCAAGCTGCTTGAATATTGCAGATTCAGTCTTCCCAGCCTGGTGCAGGTCTACAATTTTGTTTCTGGTGTCCTTCGACAGCTCTTTGGTCTTGGCCATAGTGGAGTTTGGAGTGTGACTGTTTGAGGTTGTGGACAGGTGTCTTTTATACTGATAACAAGTTCAAACAGGAGCCATTAATACAGGTAACGAGTGGAGGACAGAGGAGACTCTTAAAGAAGAAGTTACAGGTCTGTGAGAGCCAGAAATCTTGCTTGTTTGTAGGTGACCAAATACTTATTTTCCACAATAATTTGCAAATAAATTCTTTAAAATCAGACAATGGGATTTTATGGATTTTTTTTCTCATTCTTTCTCTCATAGTTGAGGTTATAACCTATGATGAATATTACAGCCTCTCATCTTTATAAGTAGGAGAACTTGTACAATTGGGGGCTGACTAAATACTTTTTCCCCCCACTGTAGTCTCCACGTAATACTGCAATAAAATGCCTAAATATTACCTCCATATAGTCACCATATAGTACAGCTATACAGTGCCAATATAATACTGCCATACAATCCTTAAATATTATCTCCATATAGTCTTCACATATTATAGTCATACAGTGCCAATATAGTACTGCTATACAACACCTAAATATTACCTTCATTTAGTCCCCACATAATACAGCCATTCAGTGCCGATATCATGCTGCCATACAATGCCCAAATATTACCTCCATATAGTATCCGAAGAATACAACTATATAGTCTCAATATAATACTGCCAAATAATGCATAAATATTATCTCCATATAGTCTTCACATAATACTGCCATACAGTGCCAATATCATGCTGCCATACAATGCCTAAATATTACCTCCATATAGTATCCAAATAATACAACTATATAGTCTCAATATAATACTGCCATACAATGCATAAATATTATCTCCATATAGTATCCGAAGAATACAACTATATAGTCTCAATATAATACTGCCAAACAATGCATAAATATTTTCTCCATATAGTCTTCACATAATACAGTCATTCAGTGCCAATATCATGCTGACATACAATGCCTAAATATTACCTCCATATAGTATCCAAATAATACAACTATATAGTCTCAATATAATACTGCCCTACAATGCATAAATATCATCTCCATATAGTCTTCACATAATACTGCCATACAATGCCTTAATATTACCTCCATATAGTCTTCACATAATACAGCCAATATAATATTGCCATACAATGCCTTAATATTACCTCCATAAAGTCTGCAAATAATACTGCCATACAATGCATAAATATTATCTTCATATAGTCTTCACATATTATAGTCATACAGTGCCAATATAGTACTGCTATACAACACCTAAATATTACCTTCATTTAGTCCCCACATAATACAGCCATTCAGTGCCAATATCATGCTGCCATACAATGCCTAAATATCACCTCCATATAGTATCCGAATAATACAACTATATAGTCTCAATATAATACTGCCATACAATGCATAAATGTTATCTCCATATAGTCTTCACATAATACAGTCATTCAGAGCCAATATAATACTGCCATACGTTGCCTAAATATTACCTCCATATAGTATCCGAATAATACAACTATATAGTCTCAATATAATACTGCCAAACAATGCATAAATATTATCTCCATATAGTCTTCATATAATACTGCCATACAATGCCTTAATATTACCTCCATATAGTCTTCACATGATACAGTCATTCAGAGCCAATATAATACTGCCATACGTTGCCTAAATATTACCAACATATAGTCTCCAAATAATACACCCTATAGCAGTAGTCTTCAACCTGAGGACCTCCAGATGTTGCAAAACTACAACTCCCAGCATGCCCGGACAGCCAACGGCTGTCCGGGCATGCTGGGAGTTGTAGTTTTGCAACATCTGGAGGTCCGCAGGTTGAAGACCACTGCCCTATAGTGTTCACAAAACAGCCACATGTATTTCATACACAATGCAGCAATTTAATGCTCTATAAACATACCTGATATGTAGTGTCTGCACAATAGACATTAAATGGACACATCCCCTCCATGTGATTCCGTACATAGATGTTAATTAATTTACAAAAAATAAATTATAACAATAATAATTACTTACTCTAGAAAAACAGCTCTAAAGTCTTGGCCACTAGGTGTCTCTGTTCTTTGAAACCTGCTGTCCACTGCCTGTTGTCAGGGAGAAATCTGTCTCTATTAACAGCTAGCGCAAGACAAAACAAGGGAAGTAGGGTGGGGCTTAGCATGTGCTATGTGCAGGAGAGGGAGAGAGAGAGAGAGAGTCTGAGAAACCTGGGCTGTATAACCGCAATGTGTGAGCCAGTCTGTCTGCTGAAGATGATCCACAAAGGTAAATCAGGGCTTCCCTGATCAACTGGCTCCAGAAAGTTAAACAGATTTGTAAATTACTTCTATTGAAAAATCTCAATCCTTTCAATACTTATGAGCTGCTGAAGTTGAGTTGTTATTTTCTGTCTAAGTTCTCTCTGATGACACCTGTCTCGGGAACTGTCCAGAGTAGAAGCAAATCTCCATAGCAAACCTCTTCTACTCTGTGCAGTTCCCGAGACAGACAGAGATGTCAGCAGAGAGCACCGTTGCCAGACACAAAAGAACAACTCAACTTCAGCAGCTGATAATTATTGGAAGGATTAAGATTTTTTTTTTTTTTTTTTTATAGAAGTAATTTACAAATCTGTTTAACTTTCTGGAGCCAGTTGAGTTCCAACTGTGCCTTGAGGTCTGATCCCCTTTTTTGATTTTTTTACTGCTTCATTGGTACTACGGGTACAGTGCAACTCAGTACCTCGGTTCAGTTTGTTAATCCTTTATAGTGTGTAGCCTCCCAACCATTTAAAAAAAAAAAATTAAACTCAAATACCCATGTACCTATGCTGTATTTATTAATTTATGTGATTATTTTATTTATTTAATTATTTGTGTTTATTTATTTTATTTATTTGTTCATGTGTTTATTTTATTTATTTATTTCATCTATTTGTTTATGTATGTATTTATTTATTTGTTACTTATTTATGTGTTTATTTCTTTTATTTATTTGTTATTTATTTATTTCATCTATTTGTTTATGTATGTATTTATTTATTTATTTGTTACTTATTTATGTGTTTATTTCTTTTATTTATTTGTTATTTATTTATTTCATCTATTTGTTTATGTATGTATTTATTTATTTATTTGTTACTTATTTATGTGTTTATTTCTTTTATTTATTTGTTATTTATTTATTTCATTTATTTGTTTGTGTTTATTTATTTGTTACATATTTATGTGTTTATTTATTGTATTTATTTATTTGTTATTTATGTATTTCATTTATTTGTTTGTGTTTGTTTATTTATTTGTTACATATTTATGTGTTTATTTATTGTACTTATTTATTTGTTATTTATTTATTTCATTTATTTGTTTATGTGTTTATTTATTTGTTTGTTTATTTACTTTTTTAAGATTTAGAAAGAAATCCACATAAAACCTTTCCGGTGCACATGAATAGGGGTTGCAATGGAGATAAATTGCAGATTTTGCATTAGAATTCTCGCCAAATACTGAATGCAAAGAACTAACCCTCCAGGATGTAAAAGGGTTTTTACAAGTTGTGTGTATCTGAATGTGCCCATTCACTGACAGTTCGCTGAAGTTTTGAAATTTTTTATTGAAAATGTATCATTAAGTCATTTAAAAGCTGCACCATTTCTGATGGAGTCAACGCAGGATAGTCCGGATGGTGGATAAGCAGCCCCAAACAAGTTCCAAAGATATTCAAGCTGTCCTGCAGGCTCAGGGAGCATCAGTGTCAGCGCGAACTATCCGTCGATATTTAAATGAAATGAAACGCTATGGAGGAGACCCAGGAGGACCCCACTATGGAGGAGACCCAGGAGGACCCCACTATGGAGGAGACCCAGGAGGACCCCACTATGGAGGAGACCCAGGAGGACCCCACTATGGAGGAGACCCAGGAGGACCCCACTATGGAGGAGACCCAGGAGGACCCCACTATGGAGGAGACCCAGGAGGACCCCACTATGGAGGAGACCCAGGAGGACCCCACTATGGAGGAGACTCAGGAGGACCCCACTATGGAGGAGACCCAGGAGGACCCCACTATGGAGGAGACCCAGGAGGACCCCACTATGGAGGAGACCCAGGAGGACCCCACTGCTGAGAGACAGAAAAAAGAAAGACTACTTGAGTTACCAAAATCCTTCTGGGAAAACGTCTTGTGGACAGATGAGACAAGATAGAGCTTTTTGGTAAAGCAAATCATTCTACTGTTTACCGAAAACGGAATGAGGCCTACAAAGAAAAGACACAGGACCTACAGTGACATATGGGGGAGGTCAGTGATGTTTTGGGTTGTTTTGCTGCCTCTGGCACTGGGGGCCTTGAATGTGTACAAGACATCATGAAATCTGAGGATTACCAATGGATTTTGGGTCGCACTGTACAGCCCAGTGTCAGAAAGCTGGGTTTGTGTCCGAGATCTTGGGTCTTCCAGCAGGACAATGACCCCAAACATACGTCAAAAAGCCCCAGAAATGGAGGGGAACAAAGCGCTGGAGAGTTCTGAAGTGTCAGCAATGAGTCCAGATCTAAATCCCATTGATCACCTGTGGAGAGATCCTATAATTACTGTTGGGAAAAGGCGCCGTCCAATAAGAGACCGGGAGCAGTTTGTAAAGGAAGAGTCCAACATCCCGGCTGAGAGGTGTAAGAAGCTTATTGATGGTTATAGGAAGAGTGGTCCAACATTCCGGCTGAGAGGTGTAAGAAGCTTAGAGGTTATAGGAAGAGTGGTCCAACATTCCGGCTGGGAGGTGTAAGAAGCTTAGAGGTTATAGGAAGCCACTGATTTCACTTATTTTTGGAGTTTGGTGACATTATGTCCAATTTGCTTTTTTCCTCCCTTTTTTGGTTTAGTTCCAATACACACAAAGGGAATAAACATGTGTATAGCAAAACCTGTGTTACTGCAATCCTTTCCTGTGATTTTCTTGAAAATTTTCAGGGGTGCCAACATTTACGGCCGTGACTGTAGATATATATACACACACACACACACACACATATATATAGTCATTCCGATATAAAAGCGCACTGTAATATGCCATTTAATAAGCCAGTGCGTAATAACTGAGGGGTCGGACTTGTCCCCACATGTATCTCATTATCCTAGAGAAATCTTAAGGAGCAGATGGCAGAGGGGAAGGAATTCCTTCCAGCATTCCTAGGGTTACTGAGCGGCTCTCAGGAATTCTGGGAATGTCATGGATGTCTGGATTTGGCCTTTTGCGCTGCAAAACCAAATGAGGACAGAGATCAGCACTTGGCTTCTGATGGGGGGGGGGGGGGGGTCTAGAAACAAGCCGAATTATTGGCTGGTAGAGCAAAGTGACCGCTATTTAAACTGCTAAAGATCTGTATTAACAAGCCCTGCCCCCAGAGATGCCCCGGTGCGCCCCCAAAATGTCATATATGAGCTTGTTACATCTTAAGTTTGTTGGACCTGATCTTGTTACTTGAGCTTGTTATATCAAAGCTTGTTATATCTGAGCATTTTATACCGAAGCTTGTTATATCTGAGTATATTATATCAAAGCTTGTTATATCTGAGCATTTTATATCAAAGCTTGTTATATCTGAGCATTTTATACCAAAGCTTGTTATATCTGAGTATATTATATCAAAGCTTGTTATATCTGAGCATTTTATATCAAAGCTTGTTATATCTGAGCATTTTATACCAAAGCTTGTTATATCTGAGCATTTTATATCAAAGCTTGTTATATCTGAGCATTTTATATCAAAGCTTGTTATATCTGAGCATTTTATATCAAAGCTTGTTATATCTGAGCATTTTATATCAAAGCTTGTTATATCTGAGCATTTCATATCAAAGCTTGTTATATCTGAGCATTTTATATCAAAGCTTGTTATATCTGAGCATTTTATATCAAAGCTTGTTATATCTGAGCATTTTATATCAAAGCTTGTTATATCTGAGCATTTTATATCAAAGCTTGTTATATCTGAGCATTTTATATCAAAGCTTGTTATATCCGAGCATTTTATATCCAAGCTTGTTATATCTGAGCATTTTATACCAAAGCTTGTTATATCTGAGTATATTATATCAAAGCTTGTTATATCTGAGCATTTTATATCAAAGCTTGTTATATCTGAGCATTTTATATCAAAGCTTGTTATATCTGAGCATTTTATATCAAAGCTTGTTATATCTGAGCATTTCATATCAAAGCTTGTTATATCTGAGCATTTTATATCAAAGCTTGTTATATCTGAGCATTTTATATCAAAGCTTGTTATATCTGAGCATTTTATATCAAAGCTTGTTATATCTGAGCATTTTATATCAAAGCTTGTTATATCTGAGCATTTTATATCAAAGCTTGTTATATCTGAGCATTTCATATCAAAGCTTGTTATATCTGAGCATTTTATATCAAAGCTTGTTATATCTGAGCATTTTATATCAAAGCTTGTTATATCTGAGCATTTTATATCAAAGCTTGTTATATCTGAGCATTTTATATCAAAGCTTGTTATATCTGAGCATTTTATATCCAAGCTTGTTATATCTGAGCATTTTATACCAAAGCTTGTTATATCTGAGCATTTTATATCAAAGCTTGTTATATTTGAGCATTTTATATCAAAGCTTGTTATATCTGAGCATTTTATACCAAAGCTTGTTATATCTGAGCATTTTATATCAAAGCTTGTTATATCTGAGCATTTTATATCAAAGCTTGTTATATCTGAGCATTTTATATCAAAGCTTGTTATATCTGAGCATTTTATATCAAAGCTTGTTATATCTGAGCATTTTATATCAAAGCTTGTTATATCTGAGCATTTTATATCAAAGCTTGTTGTATCTGAGCTTGTTATATCTAAGCTTGTTGTATCTGAGCTTGTTATATCTAAGCTTGTTGTATCTGAGCTTGTTATATCTAAGCTTGTTGTATCTGAGCTTCTTATATCTAAGCTTGTTATATCTGAGCATATTATATCTAAGCTTGTTGTATCTGAGCATTTTATATCAAAGCTTGTTATATCTGAGCATATTATATCTAAGTTTGTTGTATCTGAACTTGTTATATCTAATCTTGTTGTATCTGAGCTTGTTATATCTAAGCTTGTTGTATCTGAGCTTGTTATATCTAAGCTTGTTGTATCTGAGCTTGTTATATCTAAGCTTGTTATATCTGAGCATATTATATCTAAGCTTGTTGTATCTGAGCATTTTATATCAAAGCTTGTTATATCTGAGCATATTATATCTAAGCTTATTATATCTGAGCATATTATATCTAAGCTTGTTGTATCTTAGCTTGTTATATCTAAGCTTGTTGTATCTGAGCTTGTTATATCTAAGCTTGTTGTATCTGATCTTGTTTTATTAGAACTTGGTGTATGTGTGCTTGTATCTGAGCTTGTATCTGAGCTTGTTATATCTGAGCATTCTATATAAAAGCTTGTTGGATCTGAGCTTGTTATATTAGAACTTGGTGTATTTGTGCTTGTACATCTTACCTTTTAGTACACAAGTTTATTATAGCTATGCTTTTTGTAGCTTAGATGTGTGAATGTGAGAGTGTCATATCTGAGCCACCTCTAGACCTTCCATACACTGTGCTAACCAGCTCTAGAATAATATACACTGGACTAACCAGCTCTAGAATAATATACACTGGACTAACCAGCTCTATAATAATGTACACTGGACTAACCAGCTCTAAAATAATGTACACTGGACTAACCAGCTCGAGACCTTCCATACACTGTGCCAACCAGCTCTAGAATAATATACACTGGACTAACCAGCTCTAGAATGATATTCACTGGACTAACCAGCTCTAGAATGATATTCACTGGACTAACCAGCTCTAGACCTTCCATACACTGTGCCAACCAGCTCTAGAATAATATTCACTGGACTAAACAGCTCTAGAATAATACACACCGGACGAACCAGCTCTAGAATAATACACACCGGACTAACCAGTTTAGAATATTATTCACTGGACTAACCAGCTCTAGAATAATATTCACCCGACTAACCAGCTCTAGAATACTATTCACTGGACTAACCAGCTCTAGAATAATATACACTGGACTAACCAGCTTTAGATTATCCATACAGTGCAGCCGGCGGCTCTAGAATAATGTACACTGTGCTAACCAGCTCTAGAATAATATTCACTGGACTAACCAGCTCTAGAATAATGTACACTGGACTAACCAGCTCTAGAATATTATACGCTGGACTAACCAGCTCTAGAATATTATACGCTGGACTAACCAGCTCCAGAATAATACACACTGGACTAACCAGCTCTAAAATAATATACACTGGACTAACCATCTCTAGAATATTATACACTGGACTAACCAGCTCTAGAATATTATACACTGGGCTAACCAGCTCTAGAATATTATTCACTGGACTAACCAGCTCTAGAATATTATACACTGGACTAACCATCTCTAGAATATTATACACTGGACTAACCAGCTCTAGAATATTATTCACTGGACTAATCAGCTCTAGAATGAGATACACTGGACTAACCAGCTCTAGAATGATATACACTGGACTAAAGAGCTCTAGAATAATACAAACTGGACTAACCAGCTTTAGATTATCCATACAGTGCAGCGGCCGGCTCTAGAATAATGTACACTGTGCTAACCAGCTCTAGAATAATACACCCTGGACTAACCAGCTCTAGAATAATGTACACTGGACTAACCAGCTCTAGAATATTATACACTGGACTAACCAGCTCTAGAATATTATACACTGGACTAACCAGCTCTAGAATATTATACACTGGACTAACCAGCTCTAGAATATTATTGACTGGACTAATCCGCTCTAGAATGATAAACACTGGACTAACCAGCTCTAGAATGATATACACGGGACTAAAGAGCTCTAGAATAATACAAACTGGACTAACCAGCTTTAGATTATCCATACAGTGCAGCGGCCGGCTCTAGAATAATGTACACTGTGCTAACCAGCTCTAGAATAATACACCCTGGACTAACCAGCTCTAGAATAATGTACACTGGACTAACCAGCTGTAGAATTTTATACGCTGGACTAACCAGCTCTAGAATATTATACACTGGACTAACCAGCTCTAGAATAATACACACTGGACTAACCAGCTCTAGAATAATATACACTGGACTAACCAGCTCTAGAATATTATACACTGGACTTACCAGCTCTAGAATATTATACACTGGACTAACCAGCTCTAGAATATTATACACTGGACTAACCAGATCTAGAATATTATACACTGGACTAACCAGCTCTAGAATATTATACACTGGACTAACCAGCTCTAGAATATTATACACTGGACTAACCAGCTCTAGAATATTATTGACTGGTCTAATCAGCTCTAGAATGATAAACACTGGACTAACCAGCTCTAGAATGATATACACGGGACTAAAGAGCTCTAGAATAATACAAACTGGACTAACCAGCTTTAGATTATCCATACAGTGCAGCAGCCGGCTCTAGAATAATGTACACTGTGCTAACCAGCTCTAGAATAATACACCCTGGACTAACCAGCTCTAGAATATTATACACTGGACTAACCAGCTCAAGAATATTATACACTGGACTAACCAGCTCTAGAATAATACACACTGGACTAACCAGCTCTAGATTATCCATACAGTGCAGCGGCCGGCTCTAGACCCCCATACATGACTCTATTACGGTAAGTAATTATGGCGGTGAACACTTGTTGTCCGGCTCTATAATCAATGGTAAATACATTGTCCGCTGCTCTTCTACTATTTTCAGATGCTAAATCCTATTACATCCCCGGGATATTATTATAAACAGGATTAACCTTTATAGTCTATTTATGGAAGTGAATAAAGAGTAATAAACTGATCCCCAGTGACATCATGGCGTCCACTCCAGAGCTGTTCCCTTTTACCATGGGGCAGTGGTGCATTATGGGTCCTCCCTGTGTGCAGATACATTGTAGCCACATTATACTGGTCTTCTGGGATCCATTATGGCAGCTATAATAAGAGGGTTGGGTTCTCGTTCCTAAGATCTGAGCCTTTTTCCTGTGAGCTCCTCCTATGCTAGAGGGTTCAGTTCTGGGTGGAGTTCTCCTTTAAGTCATGTGTACTGCACATTCTGCTGTGTACTTCTCTGCCCTAGAAAGAGGAACTCCCCGGGGAGGATGTGATCCTGTAAACAACCGTATTGGGCAGAAGCTATTAATAATCCGCCATGGCGCAGACGCCCGACCCCTCCAGGATTTTACGCTTTTCTCTTATTAGGAGCTCAGGGGACATTGTGCAGAGATCACAATATCCAGGAAGATTCAGAGATCTCCCTGTACTGTACAGAGCCCTGGGCTGTTGTCTTCTACAGTCATGGCCATAAATGTTGTCCCCCCTGAAATGTTTGTCAATGAAGTATTTCTCACAGGAAAGGTTTGCAGTAACACAGGTTTTGCTATACACATGTTTATTCCCTTTGTGTGTATTGGAACTAAACCAAAAAAGGAGGAAAAATTGGACAAAATGTCACCAAACTCCAAAAATGGTCTGGACAATATTATTGGCCCCTTACAAAATTATGTATAAATAAGATTGTTTCCAGCATTTGATGCTCCTTTATACTCACCTGGGGCAAGTAACAGGTGCGGGCAATATAAAAATCACACCTTAAAGCAGATAAAAAGGAGAGAAGTTCACTTAGTCTTTGCATTGTGTGTCTGTGTGTGCCGCACTAAGCATGGACAACAGAAAGAGGAGAAGAGAACTGTCTGAGGACTTGAGAACCAAAATTGTGGAAAAATATCAACAATCTCAAGGTTACAAGTCCATCTCCAGAGATCTAGATTTGTCTTTGTCCACAGTGCGCAACATTATCAAGAAGTTTACAACCCATGGCACTGTAGATAATCTCCCTGGGCGTGGACGGAAGAGAAAAACTGATGAAAGGTGTCACCGCAAGATAGTCCGGATGGTGGATAAGCAGCCCCAAACAAGTTCCAAAGATATTCAAGCTGTCCTGCAGGCTCAGGGAGCATCAGTGTCAGCGCGAACTATCCATCAACATTTAAATGAAATGAAACGCTATGGAGACCCAGGAGGACCCCACTATGGAGGAGACCCAGGAGGACCCCACTATGGAGGAGACCCAGGAGGACCCCACTATGGAGGAGACCCAGGAGGACCCCACTATGGAGTAGACCCAGGAGGACCCCACTATGGAGGAGACCCAGGAGGGCCCCACTATGGAGGAGACCCAGGAGGACCCCACTATGGAGGAGACCCAGGAGGACCCCACTATGGAGGAGACCCAGGAGGACCCCACTATGGAGGAGACCCAGGAGGACCCCACTATGGAGGAGACCCAGGAGGACCCCACTATGGAGGAGACCCAGGAGGACCCCACTGCTGACACAGAGACATAAAAAAACAAGACTACATTTTCCCAAAATGAACTTGAGTAACCAAAATCCTTCTGGGAAACGTCTTGTGGACAGATGAGACCACGATAGATCTTTTTGGTAAAGCAAATCATTCTACTGTTTACCGAAAACGGAATGAGGCCTACAAAGAAAAGAACACAGGACCTACAGTGACATATGGTGGAGGTCAGTGATGTTTTGGGTTGTTTTGCTGCCTCTGGCACTGGGGGCCTTGAATGTGTACAAGACATCATGAAATCTGAGGATTACCAATGGATTTGGGGTCGCACTGTACAGCCCAGTGTCAGAAAGCTGGGTTTGTGTCCGAGATCTTGGGTCTTCCAGCAGGACAATGACCCCAAACATACGTCAAAAAGCCCCAGAAATGGACGGGAACAAAGTGCTGGAGAGTTCTGAAGTGTCAGCAATGAGTCCAGATCTAAACAACTTTCCGGCTGAGAGGTGTAAGAAGCTTATTGATGGTTATAGGAAGCTACTATTTCACTTATTGTTTCCAAAGGGTGTGCAACCAAATATTAAGTTAAGGGGCCAATAATATTGTCCAGCCCATTTTTGGAGTTTGGTGACATTATGTCCAATTTGCCTTTTCCCCCCCATTTTTTTGGTTTAGTTCTAATACACACAAAGGGAATAAACATGTGTATAGCAAAACCTGTGTTACTGCAATATATATATATATACAGAGGAGAGGAGATCTATATATATATATATATATACAGAGGAGAGGAGATCTATATATATACATACACACAAAGGGAATAAACATGTGTATAGCAAAACCTGTGTTACTGCAATCCTTTCCTGTGAGGAATACTTCATTTATATACTAGATAAAATACTTCATACTAGAAACATTTCAGGGGTGCCAATATTTACGGCCATGACTGTGTATAACTGAATATGACTTTCCTGTTATCAATGGAAACTTCCTCATCACATTAACTGCTACAATGCTGGAGTGGGATAGAAAAGGGACAAGTGTCCCCCAAACTGTATCATTCCTGACCCCAGGAGCTCACAATCTAATCTCCCTATTTTACACTCCTTTTCCTACTGACATGTCCAGGAATAATTTACTTTCTTTCCAAGAATATCTGTTTCTTTATATAGCCTGATGCATGTTGCATGATGACTGTAACCCCGCCCCCATGTGGGCGGGGGGGGGGGGGGAGGGGGTTACAAAATCCTAATAAAATGGCTCTAAAAGTGTATTCTGACCTATGATAATATGGACATAAATAGCTACACTTTATTATATCCTGGAAGTTATAAATGTGCCCTGCTTCTCGTGCCACCTGGAGATAATACAATATAGTGCCGCCACCCCTCAGCAGTATACCGCCATATAGTGACCACATACTCTCTATAATTATTATTATTATACATATTATAGTGCTATGCCTTAAACAAACCACCTAACACTGTGCGGACAGAACATCAACACTAATAATAGTTCCATGCAGTGCATAAATAGTGCCATATAGTACCAGGATTCCTTTAAATAATGATTCCAGAGCAGTGTTTCCCAACTAGGGTGCCTCCAACTGTTGCGAAACAACAACTCCCAGCGTGCTTGGACAGCCTTAGCTCTATACAGTGCATATAAATAGTAGCGCCATGTAGTCCTAAAAGAATAAAAGCAACCAGTATAACATTGGAGGTTCCTTTTTAATAATGATTCTAGAGTAGTGTTACCCAAGCAGTGTGCCTCCAGCTGTTGCAAAACTATCACTCCCAGCATGCCCAGACACCCTTAGTTCCGTATTGTGCATGAATAGTAGCGCCACATAGTCCTAAAAAAAATAAAAGCAACCAGTATAAAATTGGAGGTTCCCTTTAATTAATGATTCTTGAGCAGTGTTTCCCAACCAGGGTGTCTCCAGCTGTTGAAAACTCCAACTCCTAGCACTCCCTGACAGCCCAGTGTGCCTCCAGCTGTTGCAAAACTACAACACCTAGCATTTCCTGACAGCCCAGTGTGCCTCCAGCTGTTGCAAAACTACAACACCTAGCATTTCCTGACAGTCCAGTGTGCCTCCAGCTGTTGCAAAACTACAACACCTAGCATTTCCTGACAGTCCAGTGGGCCTCCAGCTGTTGAAAAACTACAACTCCCTGCATGCCCTGACAGCCCAGTGTGACTCCAGCTGTTGCAAAACTACAACATCTAGCATTCCCTGACAGCCCAGTGTGCCTCCAGCTGTTGCAAAACTATAACTCCCAGCATGCCCAAACAGCCTTTGCTCCAATATTGTGCATGAATAGTAGCGCCATATAGTCCTAAAAAAATAAAACCAACCAGTATAAAATTGGAGGTTCCCTTTAATTACTGATTCTTTAGCAATGTTTCCCAACCAGGGCGTCTCCAGCTGTTGAAAACTCCCACTCCCAGCATTCCCGGACAGCCCAGTGTGCCTCCAGCTGTTGCAAAACTACAACTCCAAGCATGCCCTGAAAGCCCAGTGCCCCTCTAGCTGTTGCAAAACTACAACTCCCAGCATGCCCTGAAAGCCCAGTGTGACTCCAGCTGTTGCAAAACTACAACTCCTAGCATGCCCAGACAGCCCAGTGTGACTCCAGCTGTTGCAAAACTACAGCTCCTAGCATCCCCTGACAGCTCAGTGTGCCTCCAGCTGTTGCAAAACTACAACACCTAGCATTCCCTGACAGCCCAGTGCGCCTCCAGCTGTTGAAAAACTACAACTCCCAGCATTCCCTGACAGCCTAGTGTGCCTCCAGCTGTTGCAAAACTACAACACCTAGCATTTCCTGACAGCCCAGTGCACCTCCAGCTGTTGCAAAACTACAACTCCTAGCATGCCCGGAGAGCCAAAGGCTGTCCGGGCTTGCTGGGAGTTGTAGTTTTGCAACAGCTGGAGGTGCACTGGTTAGGAAACACTGTTGGCAGTGGGAGCTTCAGAACTCTGGATCCTTCCTAAGAAATCCATAAATAACCCGGCCGCTTGGAGAGTAAAGTGGGGCCCCGAACGCTCCATTCATTTCCATTGTCGCTCGCTGCACTCAGTCACTTTCTGATGAATGCGCAAAATGTGCTTCCTGAAAATAACACTTACGGGCCTTATCGTGGAAATGACACCAACGTCCTGGAGCGTAGGAAACGGGGGCAAAGATGGCTTCCAGAATATAACACGTAACCACATGACCGGCGCAGGGGGCCATGCGCCATTCAGTGTAGGGGCCTGTACACATGCGGGGGACTGGAGACTTTATACATAGCCAATTGTTGTCCAAAAAAGGAGTTTTGGTAATATTTCTGAATAAAGAAGCACTTTATTTTTAATTGTTATTATTATCATTATTTGTGTTGTTATTATTATTATCATTATTATCGATATTATAATTATTATTATTAACATTCTCATTGTTATTATTAACGTTCTTTATTATTGCTATTATTTTTATCGTTATTATTACTATTATTATTATTATCATTATTATCGATATTATAATTATTATTATTATTTTTAATTATTATTAACATTCTCATTATTATTATTAACATTCTTTATTATTGCTATTATTTTTATTGTTATTATTACTATTATTATTTTTATCGTTATTATTACTACTATTATTATCGTTATTATTACTATTATTATTATTATTATTATTATTATCGTTATTATTACTATTATTATTATTCTCATTACAGTACAATCTCCCAATAACGGACACTCACTGGGAATAAAAAGTGTCCACTATTGGGGAAAAAAGGCTCAAAAATCATTCTAAATGACCAAATCCTGTCCTGTACTCACTATAGATTGTAATTACCTATAAAACATGATAGAAAGCAATATTACTCTATAATCTGCCAGTGCTGTTAAAGGGGTATTCCAGGCAAAACCTTTATATATATATATATATATATATATATATATATATCAACTGGCTCCGGAAAGTTAAACAGATTTGTAAATTACTTCTATTAAAAAATCTTAATCCTTCCAATAGTTATTAGCTTCTGAAGTTTTCTGTCTAACTTCTCAATGATGATGTCACGTCCCGGGAGCTGTGCATGATGGGAGAATATCCCCATAGGAACTGCACAGCTCCCGGGACGTGAGTCATCAGAGAGCAGTTAGACAGAAAACAACAACTCAACTTCAGAAGCTAATAACTATTGGAAGGATTAAGATTTTTTAATAGAAGTAATTTACAAATCTGTTTAACTTTCCGGAGCCAGTTGATATATATATAAAAAAAATGTTTGGCCTGGAATACCCCTTTAAATCACTCATTATCCCCCCCCCCCCTGTACCATTTCATCCCCCATTTATACCCTGTTGCACTTTATTCCCACTGTGCCTTGTGCCAAATCATCCCCCCCTTACCCCCTGTGCCACATCATTTCCCCTTTTTGCGAATTCACCCCCCCCTCACCCCTTGTGCCACATCACTTTTCCCCTTTCCTCCTCCCCTGTTGTTCTTCTTACCCGGCCAGCAGGCTCAGGTGCAGGGTCTCTCAGCGGGTTTGATGTTCTCCTGACATCCTCTGCACTGTACTCACTGAGAGCAGCAGCGGTGGCGGCTCCGGGCACTAACGTCAGGAGCGTCACTCATCAGTGCCCGCAGCCGCCGTTGCTCACAGCCTCTCAGTGAGTGCAGTGCAGAGGACGTCAGGAGAATGTCAAACCCGCTGAGAGCCCCTGCACCTGAGCCTGCTAGCCAGGTAAGAAGAACAGTGGTGGAAGAAGGGAAGGGGAAAAGTGATATGGCACAAGGGGTGGGGGCTGATTTTGCACAGGGGGAGTAAAGTGGCACAGGGGGACAAAGGGGAATGAAATGGCACAGGGGGGATAAGGAGGGAAAGAAATGACACAGGGGGGATTAAATGGCACAGGGGGTGGTAAAGAGAGGGGGATGAATTTGCACAGAGGGTGATAAAGGGGGAATGAAATAGCATGGGGGGGGGGTCAAGGGGAAATTATGAGGCACAGGGGGTAAAAAAAATAGGGATGATTTGCCACAGGGGGAATAAAGTGGCACAGGGGGGATCAGGGAAGGAGGGGGGTGAATGATGTGGCCGGTGGATATACAGAAGCAGGAGACCACTGTTTAAACATCGGTCTTCTGCTTCTGTGCTGGGGGTGCTGCAAGGGGGGTGCAGCAGGGGCCAGGGCCCCATGTAAGTCTGGGCCCCTTACTGGGGTATTGGCTGTACCCCCTGACAGCGGCGCTGTGTACAAGGTAGGACCCGCACATAAGCCTGGTTGTCCCCTATTGGGAGTGTTTTCTCCCCTTTCTGGTGTGTCCGCTTCCACTATTGTTAATGTCCCGTATTCGGAGGGTGAACATACATTAAGTCTTATGGGACTCTGTCAGGGAATTAAACACTGTAGTTATTAGTATCAACATTATTATAATTATTTTTGGTTATTTAGTGCATCATAGGCTATTATTAGAGAATAACGTAGCGGTTCTTGTGTATGCCTTGTGCTTACCTGTTTTAGCTGATGTGGCAGGCATGTTTTTCAGCCATAATGATGGCAATTCTATCACTGAAATGATTTCCTAATCCTGCCTGTGAATTCTCTGTCTTTGCAGAGAGAGGGAGTGAAGTCTGACCTCTGCACCTGGTCATCTAATTAGGCTGCTGGAGGGCAAGTGGGTTTGGGTCAGTTCACATTATGTGCAAAATTGATTTGACCTATAATCAAATCTCCCATGAGCCTCTAGCTCCCCCTTCCTTGCCCGCAGCCTCTCTGTAAATGTGAATAGACCTTCTCAGGTACCGGAATATCCATCTAATGTAATATAGTAAAATATAGTAGGAGGGGGATGCAGCTGCAGCTTCTCTCTCTCCTTGTTCCTCTGAGGCTGAATGCTGTGAGAGGGGAGGAGGCACCACACACAAGCTAGCTGGGAGTAGTAGTCCCTCTGTAGCAAGATATGGTGATGTTACGTGGCAGCGGAGGGTCTCACTACCTAATGATCCCCCCCCCCCCCCCCCCCGAGGGCCCAACAATCTTTTTGTCAGATGGGTTATACCTGTAGTGTCAGGTGCAGAATTTAGAATTCTGGACACTTGAGTAACTTGCAACCAACGTAGAACTTTACTGAACATTCTGGGCCTTTAGGGGTTGCCTTAAAGGGGTACTCCACTGGCCAATGTTGGGAACATTTAGTTCCAAGCACTATGTGTGCACTGAGGGGTCGGCCAGCCCCCTTGTGATGTCAGGCCATGCCCCCTCAATGCAAGACTATGGGAGGGGGCGTGGCAGCTGCCACGCCCCCTCCCATAGAATTACATTGAGGGGGCGTGTCCTGACACCACAAGGGGAGTGGCCAACCCCCGCAGTACGCACACAACATTCAGAACTAAATGTTCCCAATGCTGGCCAGTAGAGTACCCCTTTAAAGAGGTATTCCGTGATTTTTTTTTATTTGACTGTGTTACGGGGGCTGTAAAGTCAGTGTAGTCCATAATATAGTTTCTGTACCTGTGTTTGATGGTGATGTCACAATTCTTAAGGGATCTTTGTCCCGATGTTCTTTTTAAGCAGCATACAAAATGAATGTCATCTTGGGCCTTTCCCAGGTTGCAGTCAACCGAGACATTACATCACTAGACAGGTGTTGATAGGGAACATGTCTGTTCTTCAATGGTTGGAACGACTGCTGGGTGGTGAGGGGGGGGTCACTCTGCATACGGCCGCCGGGAATTGTAGTTTCAAGCACAGTACACTAGTGATGAGTGGCAGGGGCCATATTCGAATTTGCGATACTTCTCGAATATATGGACGAATATTTGTCCTATGTTTGCGAAATTCGCATGTTCGCTATTTTCGTTCACTTTTTTGTTCCATGCGAAAATCGTAATGAAATTCGTACAGTGTGCATGCGCAATTATATCTTTCAACTAACTAACAGTACACCCTACACTAGAAACTATCTGCTAAACTAACCTACCCTATCTAAAGCTAAAAGAAGAGAGGGATCAGTTTCCTCTGGAAGGGCCGATATTTGCGAATATTTGCATATTCGCATATACGAAATATTCGCGCTCCACACCGACTCACACAGTAAATAATATTGGAGCCTTCTTTGGACCACAAATTGGAAGAAGGAGGGATGATCACTTTTTTTTTTACACAGTACACATCAAAAAACGAATATTCGTCATTACGAATATATATATTCTAAATATTCGCGAAATCGCGAAGTGACGATATTCGGGGTAAAAATTAGCATTTAGAATATTCGCACTCCACACTACAGCACACATGTAAGGGAGCCTGATGGGTGGGAGGGAAATAAGTCACCTCTCATCTAGAAAAAAGGGATCCTGGGGATTGTAGTTGGAGGGATGGCACAGAAACAGGAGAAAAGCTAGTTTACACAAACAAGCCAGCAACATGATGGAGGACACAGGACACGGCCATTTACCACCAACACAAGCACAGATCCTTGTTAACCATGTCCATTACTGGCTGATAGGTAATTAGTATTGTTGGAGAACCCCTTAAATAGCAGATATACTGTCTGGAAAGTCTCCAATGTAGGTGATAGAAATGTCGTTACAGGCAGGATACTGTCCAATAGGTTTCTCTCTACCGTGGAGGCCTACACAGAAAGGCACGCTGTGGTGCAGGTCCTTAAATATTTACCTCACAGTTCTGCAGCACCACACCCTGTGCGTGAGGCGAAATGCCCAATAAACTTCTATGCCAGCTTGAGCCACACAGCTCTCCAACCATACAAAGCGATGAGTGTATGCAGAGGGGTCCTTACTTAGCTGTTCTTCTCCTCTGACTAGTAAATACTTCTTGTTGGAGCGGAAACTTAAAGTGGGCCCCCACAGCGTGGAATGGAAACATCTTTTTGGGTGAAATCCTCAATACTCTGCACAGTGTGGTTATTACGGCCGGGATCTGTCTATAGTGAGAGGTACTTGCAACTTTAACAAGATTTGTATATATATATCAAGCTTTGGCATAAAGGGGTACTCCACTGCCCCAGCATTCGGAACATTTAGTTACGAACGCTGGGTGAGGGCTACAGCGGTCGTGACGTTACGGCCACACGCCTTATGATGTCACGCCACCCCCTCAATGCAAGTCTATGGGAGGGGGCGTGGCCATGATATGAAAACCCCCCTAGCCCGCACCCAGCATTCGGAACAAAATGTTCCCAACACTGGGGCAGTGGAGTACCCATTTAAACAGAACACAGGATAGGTCTGAATCCAGACTAACTAGGTGTATGTATTCTTCTGCCACTGACTCACAAGCCAGACTCACCTCAGGAAAGAAAGGGTTGGACTAGGGACTCCTCCCTCAGCCTTTCCAGAAGCTTTCACATAGAAACTAGCAGAGGAGTTTATCAAGTGACCAATGATTCACTCATCTGATATAAACTATGCAAATATTTAACCCTTACACATCTATTATACCTCAGTGTATTCTGTAATGATGGCAGCGTAATAAAGATAGGGGACAGTGTTATCGCAGATATATTCTTGTATATAGGAGCAGTATTATAGTAGTTATATTCTTGTATATAGGAGCAGTATTATAGTAGTTATATTCTTGTATATAGGAGCAGTATTATAGTAGTTATATTCTTGTATATAGGAGCAGTATTATAGTAGTTATATTCCTGTATATAGAAGCAGTATTATAGTAGTTATATTCTTGTATATAGGAGCAGTATTATAGTAGTTATATTCTTGTATATAGGAGCAGTATTATAGTAGTTTTATTCTTGTATATAGGAACAGTATTATAGTAGTTATATTCTTGTATATAGGAGCAGTATTATAGTAGTTATATTCTTGTATATAGGAGCAGTATTATAGTAGTTATATTCTTGTATATAGGAGCAGTATTATAGTAGTTATATTCTTGTATATAGGGGCAGTATTATAGTAGTTATATTCTTGTATATAGGAGCAGTATTATAGTAGTTATATTCTTGTATATAGGAGCAGTATTATAGTAGTTATATTCTTGTATATAGCAGGCAGTATTATAGTAGTTATATTCTTGTATATAGGAGCAGTATTATAATAGTTATATTCTTGTATATAGGAGCAGTATTATAGTAGTTATATTCTTGTTTATAGGAGCAGTATTATAGTAGTTATATTCTTGTATATAGCAGGCAGTATTATAGAAGGTGATCTCCTCTTCCGTACCCTGTTATTGTAATAATACCGCTATCTGGGCGCTGACCTTTCCTCTTCTGGCACAGGCTGGAGTGAGCAGCAGAGGGAAGCCCAGTGTTGTAGTCCTCAGTATAGCAGGAAGCAGGGAGCTGCAGTGAGGGTGGATCTCTGGAGCTGTCAGCTTGTACAACCCATAGACATCAGGGCTGGAGGGGAGAGAACAGGCTGCTCCATGGCACAACCATCACAATAATCTTAATTCCTGCTCTCCCTCTCACATTTCGTGTTCGCCCTCCCTCTAATCCCGTTAGGATTTACATCCAGCCGCGCACGGATCGCCTTTTATATATTCGCAGCTGCTCTGCAAAAACAAAAGCCATTCTCCATCCAGGCTGCTCCATCTGAGAGATCACCGGCGGAGTCATCGGATACTGGCATCGCTTCACCTGGCACCTGCCCCCGATCCCACCGACCGACCATCCAGAGAAGAGCCTGGCGATGGGCGACAAAGGAACCAGGTAGATTTTCTATATTTATTTTATTTTTATTGTTGTATCGAGTCGAAACATTAGACCTGAAATGAAGGGGTTAATGGAACTTTGCTGCTCCCTGTATTGGAAAGACCCCTCTAGATCGCCTGGGGGGGGGGGAATTTATGGAGTTAAATGTGTCGCTTCACACAGTGTCCCCTTACTATCCATATATCTTTATGTACTTATAGACATGGACAGGAGGGGGTTAATGCACCTTGATTTTAATCTGTGCCTGGCATATGAAGGGTTAAGTCCGCAGTTATACAACCCCCCCCCCCCCCCCCCATACAGAGTGTCAGCAGGTTATTCAGCAATGTACGGGGTCTTATACTGTCTTGCTATAAATGGGGAACAGACGTGAAAATGTTAATGGGCTCTGTACCCACAAGCTCTGGTGTTGAGTATTTAAGGGGTTAATGCAGTGTTTGCCAACCAACGTGCATCTGACTGTTGCAAGACTGCAACTCCCAGCATGCCCAATCAGCCATTGACTGTCCGGGCATGCTGGGAGTTGTAGTCTTGCAACAACCCGGAGGCAAACTTGTTGGCAAACACGGGGTTAATCTGTAGCTGGTCACACATGACCACTTTCTCCAGTGAAAGGGTTAATCAATCTCCCTCTTCTTTTATTGCGCTAGGCCCGGCGCGAGCCTATGACACTTTAGGAAAGGGTTGGCATACAAGGGGTTAAAGCCATTTTTTTTTTATGTTCACGAAACCAGCAAAATATAAGGATTTGGAAAGGCAGGGGTTAATGGGGAAGACATCACCCCCTGCGGCCCTCCTCCAGAGCTGTGTTCCGTTGTTTAAGGGGTTAATACCAGCTTGACCGGGAATGATGAGGGATGGAATCTCCTGGTCCTAGTTTAGCAGTTGAAGGGTTAAAAAAAATTAAAATAAAGGTGACCGTCAGGACCACAGACAGGAAGGGGTTAAAGGGCTTTGTTCCTCTTTTGCACTTGTAAACATTGATGGAGTATTGGGGGGTCCTGTGTCCTGGCATGCTGAGGGTTAATCTCTATTACCTTAGACCAGGGTGTTCAGACCCTCCAGCCCCCACAGGGCACATTCTGGTGAACCTGAGGAAGTCGGAGCGGTTGAGAGGCTTCCTCCCTTGGCCTGGCACCGCGCCCGTCACATCATATAGTGGCATCTCCGCTCGGTCACTTGGGTTAACACCTTCGTCTGCCGCCATGGGGGGGTCTGGAAGGTTACACTGCCCCGGGGAGGGGGGTGGAGGCAGATTATTGATTGACCCATCTACATCAATGGGTAGACGGGGAAAATACCACAAGTGCCGATTCCGACCATAAACCGCCACGAGGGAGCGCGTCCGCCCGCCGATCGATCTACAATCAGCCGCCATTGTGTCGCTCACAGTGCAGGATTGTTACAATGTATCAGAGAAGTGCGGTGATTCCCCTCGGTATGATGTCATCATCAGGGTTGTCCCCCCCAGTCAGGGTATTATGAGGGGCAAAGGTGGCAACATATATAGAGGAGGGTGAGGTGGGCGGAGCGTCACTAATTCATGTTCGCTGTAATAGGAAGAACAGGTGTCATGAATTCTGGGGTCATTACAGGGGAT
Organism: Hyla sarda; assembly: GCF_029499605.1. Classification (NCBI taxonomy): domain Eukaryota; kingdom Metazoa; phylum Chordata; class Amphibia; order Anura; family Hylidae; genus Hyla; species Hyla sarda. Next base: position 6,045,762 of record NC_079190.1, read on the forward strand.
GTCCAGCAGGGCGGCGATGTGGTTATATATATATACACATATACAGTCACTGATCATCACACGTGGGGTTAATCTTCTCTGCACCAGAATGTCTCACTTTTTGTGGTTCGGTATTATTACCATTAATTTGGGGCTCACATTTGGGGTAGCGGAGTCATGTGACCCGAGTAGCTTTACTGCTCTACGTAATGCGACATTTGCGATATCTCCTGTGAGCGGTGACGCTCTGCTCCTCATCGAGCGCCCGGTTGTTATGTAATTTTTGGGGGAGGGGGTTGTGTTTGTTACATTGTAGCGTTCTCTGCTGTTCTCATGGATACAAAGTCACATTATGTAATCGGAGGAAGGATGGAAAGAATCAGGATCTGCCCCTCACTGTTACCCCAGAGAGTATAATACACCACAAGTAATGTCTGTACACCGTCACCCCACCAGCAGAATAGTGAGTGCAGCTCTGGAGTATAATACAGGATATAACTCAGGATCAGTACAGGATAAGTAATGTAATGTATATACACAGTGACCTCACCAGCAGAATAGTGAGTGCAGCTCTGGAATATAATACAGGATATAACTCAGGATCAGTACAGGATAAGTAATGTAATGTATGTACACAGTGACCTCACCAGCAGAATAGTGAGTACAGCTCTGGAGTATAATACAGGATATAACTCAGGATCAGTGCAGGATAAGTCATGTAATGTATGTACACAGTCACCCCACCAGCAGAATAGTGAATGCAGCGCTGGAGTATAATACAGGATATAACTCAGGATCAGTACAGGATAAGTCATGTAATGTATGTACACAGTCACCCCACCAGCAGAATAGTGAATGCAGCTCTGGAGTATAATACAGGATATAACTCAGGATCAGTACAGGATAAGTAATGTAATGTATGTACACAGTGACCTCACCAGCAGAATAGTGAGTACAGCTCTGGAGTATAATACAGGATATAACTCAGGATCAGTACAGGATAAGTAATGTAATGTATGTACACAGTGATCTCACCAGCAGAATAGTGAGTGCAGCTCTGGAGTATAATACAGAATATAACTCAGGATCAGTACAGGATAAGTAATGTAATGTATGTACACAGTGACCTCAACAGCAGAATAGTGAGTACAGCTCTGGAGTATAATACAGGATATAACTCAGGATCAGTACAGGATAAGTAATGTAATGTATGTACACAGTGACCTCACCAGCAGAACAGTGAGTACAGCTCTGGAGTATAATACAGGATATAACTCAGGATCAGTACAGGATAAGTAATGTAATGTATGTACACAGTGACCTCACCAGCAGAATAGTGAGTACAGCTCTGGAGTATAATACAGGATATAACTCAGGATCAGTACAGGATAAGTAATGTAATGTATGTACACAGTGACCTCACCAGCAGAATAGTGAGTACAGCTCTGGAGTATAATACAGGATATAACTCAGGATCAGTACAGGATAAGTAATGTAATGTATGTACACAGTGATCTCACCAGCAGAATAGTGATTACAGTTCTGGAATATAATACAGGATATAACTCAGGATCAGTACAGGATAAGTAATGTAATGTATGTACACAGTGACCCCACCAGCAGAATAGTGAGTACAGCTCTGGAGTATAATACAGGATATAACTCAGGATCAGTACAGGATAAGTAATGTAATGTATATACACAGTGACCCCACCAGCAGAATAGTGAGTACAGTTCTGGAGTATAATACAGGATATAACTCAGGATCAGTACAGGATAAGTAATGTAATGTATGTACACAGTGACCTCACCAGCAGAATAGTGAGTGCAGCTCTGGAGTATAATACAGGATATAACTCAGGATCAGTACAGGATAAGTAATGTAATGTATGTACACAATGACCTCACCAGCAGAATAGTGAGTACAGCTCTGGAGTATAATACAGGATATAACTCAGGATCAGTACAGGATAAGTAATGTAATGTATGTACACAGTGACCTCACCAGCAGAATAGTGAGTGCAGCTCTGGAGTATAATACAGGATATAACTCAGGATCAGTACAGGATAAGTCATGTAATGTATGTACACAGGCACCCCACCAGCAGAATAGTGAGTACAGTTCTGGAGTATAATACAGGATATAACTCAGGATCAGTACAGGATAAGTAATGTAATGTATGTACACAGTGACCTCACCAGTGTTACGCCGAGCGCTCCGGGTCCCCGCTCCTCCCCGGAGCGCTCGCTACACTTCCCTCACTGCAGCGCCCCGGTCGGTTCCACGGACCCGGGGCGCTGCGTTACCACCTCCGGCCGGGATGCGATTCGCGATGCGGGTAGCGCCCGCTCGCGATGCGCACCCCGGCTCCCGTACCTTACTCGCTCCCCGTCAGTTCTGTCCCGGCGCGCGCGGCCCCGCTCCCTAGGGCGCGCGCGCGCCGGGTCTTTGCGATTTAAAGGGCCACTGCACCGCTGATTGGTGCAGTGGTTCCAATTAGTGTTTACACCTGTGCACTTCCCTATATCACCTCACTTCCCCTTCACTCCCTCGCCGGATCTTGTTGCCCTAGTGCCAGTGAAAGCGTTCCTTGTGTGTTCCTTGCCTGTGATTCCAGACCTTCTGCCGTTGCCCCTGACTACGATCCTTGCTGCCTGCCCCGACCTTCTGCTACGTCCGACCTTGCTTCTGTCTACTCCCTTGTACCGCGCCTATCTTCAGCAGCCAGAGAGGTTGAGCCGTTGCTAGGGGATACGACCTGGTCACTACCGCCGCAGCAAGACCATCCCGCTTTGCGGCGGGCTCTGGTGAAAACCAGTAGTGACTTAGAACCGATCCTCTAGCACGGTCCACGCCAATCCCTCTCTGGCACAGAGGATCCACTACCTGCCAGCCGGCATCGTGACAGTAGATCCGGCCATGGATCCCGCTGAAGTTCCTCTGCCAGTTGTCGCTGACCTCACCACGGTGGTCGCCCAGCAGTCACAACAGATTGCGCAACAAGGCCAACAGCTGTCTCAACTGACTGTTATGCTACAACAGTTACTACCACAGCTCCAGCAATCATCTCCTCCGCCAGCTCCTGTACCTCCTCCGCAGCGAGTGGCCGCTTCTGGAATACGACTATCCTTGCCGGATAAATTTGATGGGGACTCTAAGTTTTGCCGTGGCTTTCTTTCCCAATGTTCATTACACTTGGAGATGATGTCGGACCAGTTCCCCACTGAAAGGTCTAAGGTGGCTTTCGTAGTCAGCCTGCTGTCTGGAAAAGCCCTGGCTTGGGCCACACCGCTCTGGGACCGCAATGACCCCGTCACTGCCTCTGTACACTCCTTCCTCTCGGAAATTCGAAGTGTCTTTGAGGAACCTGCCCGAGCCTCTTCTGCTGAGACTGCCCTGTTGAACCTGGTCCAGGGTAATTCTTCCGTTGGCGAGTATGCCGTACAGTTCCGTACCCTTGCTTCAGAATTATCCTGGAATAATGAGGCACTCTGCGCGACCTTTAAAAAAGGCCTATCCAGCAACATTAAAGATGTTCTGGCCGCACGAGAAATCCCTGCTAACCTACATGAACTCATCCATCTTGCCACTCGCATTGACATGCGTTTTTCCGAACGGCGTCAGGAGCTCCGCCAGGATATGGACTCTGTTCGCACGAGGCGTTTCTTCTCCCCGGCTCCTCTCTCCTCTGGTCCCCTGCAATCTGTTCCTGTGCCTCCCGCCGTGGAGGCTATGCAGGTCGACCGGTCTCGCCTGACACCCCAAGAGAGGACACGACGCCGCATGGAGAATCTCTGCCTGTACTGTGCTAGTACCGAACACTTCCTGAAGGATTGTCCTATCCGTCCTCCCCGCCTGGAAAGACGTCCGCTGACTCCGCACAATGGTGTGACAGTCCTTGATGTCTACTCTGCTTCTCCACGACTTACTGTGCCTGTGCGGATGTCTGCCTCTGCCTTCTCCTTCTCTGCTGTGGCCTTCTTGGACTCTGGATCTGCAGGAAATTTCATCTTAGCCTCTCTCGTCAACAGGTTCAACATCCCGGTGACCAGTCTCGCCAGACCCCTCTACATCAATTGTGTAAACAATGAAAGATTGGACTGTACTATACGTTTCCGCACGGAGCCCCTTCTAATGTGCATCGGATCTCATCACGAGAGGATTGAACTGTTGGTCCTCCCCAATTGCACTTCTGAAATCCTTCTTGGACTTCCCTGGCTTCAACTCCATTCCCCAATCCTGGATTGGTCCACTGGGGAGATCAAGAGTTGGGGGCCCTCTTGTTCCAAGGACTGCTTAAAACCGGTTCCCAGTAAACCTTGCCGTGTCCCTGTGCTTCCTCATGTAACCGGTCTCCCTAAGGCCTATATGGACTTTGCGGACGTTTTTTGCAAAAAACAAGCTGAGACTCTACCTCCTCACAGGCCTTATGATTGTCCCATTGACCTCCTCCCGGGCACTACTCCACCCCGGGGCAGAATCTATCCTCTGTCCGTCCCAGAGACTCTTGCCATGTCTGAATACGTCCAAGAAAATTTAAAAAAGGGCTTTATCCGTAAATCCTCCTCTCCTGCCGGAGCCGGATTTTTCTTTGTGTCCAAAAAAGATGGCTCTCTACGTCCTTGCATTGACTACCGCGGTCTTAATAAAATCACGGTTAAGAACCGCTACCCCCTACCCCTCATCTCTGAACTCTTTGATCGTCTCCAAGGTGCCCATATTTTTACCAAACTGGACTTAAGAGGTGCTTATAATCTCATCCGCATCAGAGAGGGGGATGAATGGAAAACGGCATTTAACACCAGAGATGGACACTTTGAGTATCTGGTCATGCCCTTTGGTCTATGCAACGCCCCTGCCGTCTTCCAAGACTTTGTTAATGAAATTTTTCGTGATCTACTATACTCCTGTGTTGTTGTATATCTGGACGATATCCTGATTTTTTCTGCCAATCTTGAAGAACACCGCCAGCATGTCCGTATGGTTCTTCAGAGACTTCGTGATAATCAACTCTATGCCAAAATAGAGAAATGTCTGTTTGAATGCCAATCTCTTCCTTTTCTAGGATACTTGGTCTCTGGCCAGGGACTACAAATGGACCCAGATAAACTCTCTGCCGTCTTAGATTGGCCACGCCCCTCCGGACTCCGTGCCATCCAACGTTTTTTGGGGTTCGCCAATTATTACAGGCAATTTATTCCACATTTTTCTACCATTGTGGCTCCTATTGTGGCTTTAACAAAAAAAAATGCCGATCCCAAGTCTTGGCCTCCTCAAGCGGAAGACGCCTTTAAACGACTCAAGTCTGCCTTTTCTTCGGCTCCCGTGCTCTCCAGACCTGACCCATCTAAACCCTTCCTATTGGAGGTTGATGCCTCCTCAGTGGGAGCTGGAGCTGTCCTTCTACAAAAAAACTCTTCCGGGCATGCTGTTACTTGTGGTTTTTTTTCCAGGACCTTCTCTCCGGCGGAGAGGAACTACTCCATCGGGGATCGAGAGCTTCTAGCCATTAAATTAGCACTTGAGGAATGGAGGCATCTGCTGGAGGGATCAAGATTTCCAGTTATTATTTACACCGATCACAAGAACCTCTCCTACCTCCAGTCTGCCCAACGGCTGAATCCTCGTCAGGCCAGGTGGTCTCTGTTCTTTGCCCGATTTAATTTTGAAATTCACTTTCGGCCTGCTGATAAAAACATTAGGGCCGATGCTCTCTCTCGTTCCTCAGATGCCTCTGAAATTGAACTCTCTCCTCAACACATCATTCCTCCTGACTGCCTGATTTCCACTTCTCCAGCCTCCATCAGGCAAACTCCTCCAGGAAAGACCTTTGTTTCTCCACGCCAACGCCTTGGGATCCTCAAATGGGGTCACTCCTCCCATCTCGCAGGTCATGCGGGCATCAAGAAATCTGTGCAACTCATCTCTCGCTTCTATTGGTGGCCGACTCTAGAGACTGATGTGGTGGACTTTGTGCGAGCCTGCACTATCTGTGCCCGGGATAAGACTCCTCGCCAGAAGCCCGCTGGTTTTCTTCATCCTCTACCTGTCCCCGAACAACCTTGGTCTCTGATTGGTATGGATTTTATTACTGACTTACCCCCATCCCATGGCAACACTGTTATTTGGGTGGTCGTTGATCGATTCTCCAAAATGGCACATTTCATCCCTCTTCCTGGTCTTCCTTCAGCGCCTCAGTTGGCTAAACAATTTTTTGTACACATTTTTCGTCTTCACGGGTTGCCTACACAGATCGTCTCGGATAGAGGCGTCCAATTTGTGTCTAAATTCTGGAGGGCTCTCTGTAAACAACTCAAGATTAAATTAAATTTTTCTTCTGCATACCATCCTCAATCCAATGGACAAGTAGAGAGAATTAACCAGATCTTGGGTGACTATTTACGACATTTTGTTTCCTCCCGCCAGGATGACTGGGCAGATCTTCTACCTTGGGCCGAATTCTCGTATAATTTCAGAATCTCTGAATCTTCCTCCAAATCTCCGTTTTTCGTGGTGTACGGCCGTCACCCTCTTCCCCCCCTCCCTACCCCCTTGCCCTCTGGTCTGCCCGCTGTGGATGAAATTTCTCGTGATCTTTCCACCATATGGAAAGAGACCCAAAATTCTCTCTTACAGGCTTCTTCTCGCATGAAGAGATTCGCAGATAAGAAAAGAAGAGCTCCTCCCATTTTTTCCCCTGGAGACAAGGTATGGCTCTCCGCTAAATATGTCCGTTTCCGTGTCCCGAGCTATAAGTTGGGACCACGCTATCTTGGTCCTTTTAAAGTTTTGTGTCAAATTAATCCTGTCTCTTACAAACTTCTTCTTCCTCCTTCTCTTCGTATCCCTAATGCCTTTCACGTCTCTCTTCTTAAACCTCTCATCCTCAACCGTTTTTCTCCTAAATCTGTTCCTCCCACTCCTGTTTCCGGCTCCTCGGACATCTTCTCTGTCAAAGAGATTTTGGCCTCTAAAAAGGTCAGGGGAAGAACTTTTTTTTTAGTGGATTGGGAGGGTTGTGGTCCAGAAGAGAGGTCCTGGGAACCTGAGGACAATATCCTGGACAAAAGTCTGATCCTCAGGTTCTCAGGCCCCAAGAAGAGGGGGAGACCCAAGGGGGGGGGTACTGTTACGCCGAGCGCTCCGGGTCCCCGCTCCTCCCCGGAGCGCTCGCTACACTTCCCTCACTGCAGCGCCCCGGTCGGTTCCACGGACCCGGGGCGCTGCGTTACCACCTCCGGCCGGGATGCGATTCGCGATGCGGGTAGCGCCCGCTCGCGATGCGCACCCCGGCTCCCGTACCTTACTCGCTCCCCGTCAGTTCTGTCCCGGCGCGCGCGGCCCCGCTCCCTAGGGCGCGCGCGCGCCGGGTCTTTGCGATTTAAAGGGCCACTGCACCGCTGATTGGTGCAGTGGTTCCAATTAGTGTTTACACCTGTGCACTTCCCTATATCACCTCACTTCCCCTTCACTCCCTCGCCGGATCTTGTTGCCCTAGTGCCAGTGAAAGCGTTCCTTGTGTGTTCCTTGCCTGTGATTCCAGACCTTCTGCCGTTGCCCCTGACTACGATCCTTGCTGCCTGCCCCGACCTTCTGCTACGTCCGACCTTGCTTCTGTCTACTCCCTTGTACCGCGCCTATCTTCAGCAGCCAGAGAGGTTGAGCCGTTGCTAGGGGATACGACCTGGTCACTACCGCCGCAGCAAGACCATCCCGCTTTGCGGCGGGCTCTGGTGAAAACCAGTAGTGACTTAGAACCGATCCTCTAGCACGGTCCACGCCAATCCCTCTCTGGCACAGAGGATCCACTACCTGCCAGCCGGCATCGTGACAACCAGCAGAATAGTGAGTGCAGCTCTGGAGTATAATACAGGATATAACTCAGGATCAGTACAGGATAAGTAATGTAATGTATGTACACAATGACCTCACCAGCAGAATAGTGAGTACAGCTCTGGAGTATAATACAGGATATAACTCAGGATCAGTACAGGATAAGTAATGTAATGTATGTACACAGTGATCTCACCAGCAGAATAGTGAGTACAGCTCTGGAGTATAATACAGGATATAACTCAGGATCAGTACAGGATAAGTAATGTAATATATGTACACAGTGACCTCACCAGCAGAATAGTGAGTACAGCTCTGGAGTATAATACAGGATATAACTCAGGATCAGTACAGGATAAGTAATGTAATGTATGTACACAATGACCTCACCAGCAGAATAGTGAGTACAGCTCTGGAGTATAATACAGGATATAACTCAGGATCAGTACAGGATAAGTAATGTAATGTATGTACACAGTGACCTCACCAGCAGAATAGTGAGTACAGCTTTGGGGTATAATACAGGATATAATTCAGGATCAGTACAGGATAAGTAATGTAATGTATGTACACAATGACCTCACCAGCAGAATAGTGAGTGCAGCTCTACACTTTTCTTGGATTTGTTCCTATAGTTTGACCCGGTTGTATATCGTGGAAGAGAAAACATGAGCACAAAGTTGTGATCTACCGCTGCTCTCCACTAGGGGGAGCCACATTGAGTCCAATGACATTTTGGCCTGGACCTGAGGCGTGATGGGTGGTAGAGGCGGACATAGATCCATGTGCAGGATCCTCGCTGCTGGGAAACTACAGCAAAGCTCTATTAAAGTCAATGGGGCCAACTATAATCCCCCTGCAGAGCTGGGTTAAGGGCTGCGGCCCCTTTTAATTCTTGGCCTTCAGACCCCCCCACCCATCATATCCTATCAATAAGCCAATGGGACTTCTTGTACTCAGTGTTGGCCGGGTCAGCAGGTGGCACTGCTATGGGGCTCTGGTTGGCAGCAGTGTTGGCGCTATGTCTGGTATTACAATGGGCACCGCCGTAGGGCAACATTTTTGGGGGATAAGGATAGAAGAGGCAGAAGAGGGAGGCGGCAGTGCGGGAGTTAACAGCCGTGCAAATATTTATAATCCGTGACCTTTTTGAAGCGGCGATATTTACTATGTGAAGGAATGTGCCGCCTCCTTACTGCTGCGCAAGCGGAGCCAAGGAAACCAATATGGCGGCTGCTCCCTGTGTATAGTAGACACGGGGGGGGCGGAGCTACTGAGGGAGAGAATACATTGTTACTATACAAATTATTCAGTTTCTCTGAAGATTCTATAAAAACCTCATTCTCACAATTTCAACCCTTTTCGACTGTCACCCAGCTTTCCTGGAGCCCTGAATGGAAATCCTATACAGTAGCCATACATCTCTCACTGTCATCTGAATGACCATGTAATGGTAATGTAATATACATTATAATGTCCAGGTTCCTGGGCGCTCTCCAGCAGCTGACTCTGCGCCTCTTGCGGCCTCACTCGCTCTCTCTCGCGCTCGCTCTGGCAGTCGCTCGCTCTACTGGATCTGATCCATGGGAATCCCCGGTGGATTAGACTGGAGCTCTCAGCATTTTATCCATTAGACATCCCCGAGGCGGCCCCTGGTGCTCAAAAGTGGGGGCCCCAGATCTGTGTTTCCCAACCAGGGTGCCTCCAGCTGTTGCAAAACTACAACTCCCAGCATTCCCGGACAGCCGTTGGCTCAAAAGTGGGGGCCCCAGATCAGTGTTTCCCAACCAGGGTGCCTCCAGCTGTTGCAAAACTTCAACTCCCCGCATGCCCGGACAGTCGTTGGCTCAAAAGTGGGGGCCCCAGATCAGTGTTTCCCAACCAGGGTGCCTCCAGCTGTTGCAAAACTACAACTCCCCGCATGCCCGGACAGCCGTTGGCTCAAAAGTTGGGGCCCCAGATCAGTGTTTCCCAACCAGGGTGCCTCCAGCTGTTGCAAAACTACAACTCCCAGCATTCCCGGACAGCCGTTGGCTCAAAAGTGGGGGCCCCAGATCAGTGTTTCCCAACCAGGGTGACTCCAGCTGTTGCAAAACTACAACTCCCAGCATGCCCGGACAGCCAGCGGCTGGGAGTTGTAGTTTTGCAACAGCTGGAGGCCCCCTGGATGGGGAACACTGCCCCGGATCCTCGGGTGGGCACCCTCTTCCTTCCTGCTGATAGTAGAATCCAGTCTCCTCCATCCTGTCCCTGTGTCATTAACCCTGTAGTCACCAACACACTCTCTTACCTGGATATTATTCTGCCTGTACCCATGAAGCTTTTTGGTGCACATGAGACACCCTGCCTTTAGGGGGCAGCACTGGCCTCCATGGCCTGGGCACAGGGAGCTTGCACCTTTGATCCCACACTTTGTTTTCTGAACCTATGGAAAGAACCCTGTATAGGATTTAGTTTGGTATGGCACTGTTGTTTATAACCAAAGTTATTTGTGCACTATATGGTGGTAATATGTTGACGCTGCATCATGCTGCTATTTGGACATTGTATGGTGGTGTTATCTTGGTACTGTATGGTGGCATTATGTGGGCATTTTTTTGGTGGTATTTAGTGGGCATTGTATGGTGGTACTATGTGGGTACTGTATGGTGGTATTATGTGAGCACTTTATGGTGGTATTATTTTGGCACTGTATGGGGGGGGGGATTATTTGTGTACTGTATTGTGATATTATGTAGGCACTTTATAGTGGTATAATTTGGGTACCGTATGGTGATATTATTTGTGTATTATATGGTAGTATTATGTGAGCACTGTATGGGGGTATTATTTTTGTACTGTATTGTGATATTATGTAGGCACGGTATTTTTGTATAATTTGGGTACTCTATGGTAGTATTATGTGAGCACTATACGGGGGTATTATTTGTGTACTGTATTGTGATATTATGTAGGCACTGTATGGTGGTATTATTTGGGTACTGTATGGTAGTATTATGTGAGCACTGTATGGTGGTATTATTTGGGTACTGTATGGTAGTATTATGTTAGCACTGTATGGTGGTATTATTTTTGCACTGTATTGTGATATTATGTAGGCACTGTATCGAGATATTATTTGGGCACTGTATGGTGGTATAATTTGGGTACTGTATGGTGATATTATTTGGGTACTGTATGGTGATATTATTTGGGCACTGTATGGTGGTATAATTTGGGTACTGTATGGTGATATTATTTGAGCACTGTATGGTGATATTATTTGGGTACTGTATGGTGATATTATTTGGGCACTGTATGGTGATGTTATTTGGGTACTGTATGGTGATATTATTTGGGCACTGTATGGTGATATTATTTGGGTACTGTATGGTGATATTATTTGGGCACTGTATGGTGGTATAATTTGGGTACTGTATGATGATATTATTTGGGTACTGTATGGTGATATTATTTGGGCACTGTATGGTGATATTATTTGGGCATTGTATGGTGATATTATTTGGGTACTGTATGGTGATATTATTTGGGTACTGTATGGTGATATTATTTGGGCACTGTATGGTGGTATAATTTGGGTACTGTATGGTGATATTATTTGGGTACTGTATGGTGATATTATTTGGGCACTGTATGGTGGTATAATTTGGGTACTGTATGGTGATATTATTTGGGTACTGTATGGGGATATTATTTGGGTACTGTATGGTAGTATTATGTGAGCACTATATGTGTCGGCATCGTCCTTTTTGCTTCTCTTCTCCATCCGGCCCAGACCGCCGTGAAGACATCTTCCAGCCAAAACTCTTCCCTTCGGCATCTGCAGGACAAACATCTTAGACTCCACATTTTTCCAGTGCCCTCACCTCCCCATCTATAGGCCCCAAACTGTAATAATGCCCCTCTTGGTGCCCCACATGAAAAGTGGGTAGGATAGTAGGTGCCCCATTATGTAAGTATATCCCTCAAGGCTACTCCCTATTAGGGAGGCCTGGGAGGTATGTCCACAATAGTTAGACAGTTCGTTTATTAGGAATAGTCAGGAACGTAGGTAGCCAGGTAATATCTGGGGGACATCATTTCGGTATGTTTTTGGAATATATACTACATATAATAATTGAGTGGCCAGTACTGCTGGTGTTTACCTGTGTTTTTGCATTTTTGCCGACTGTCTTTGCCTTACACAATACTCTGTTTTTTTTCTCACATACTGCACAATCCCCACTACTATTCCTGCATTGTCATCTGTTTTACCCCAGCTCAGCTGCATTCATGCATTTCATTTCTGAAGCTGGGTCATGTGGCCACCAGTAAATTATAGGCTTTAATGTGTAGACAGAAGGTCTGTCTCTCCTGTGTTACTGAATTTGTGGACTGCAGGATGTCTCATCAGATCCCTCCTGGCAGCTCAGACCTCTCCCCTCCTCACTAAGCTCTATCTGTATGTCTCTCCCTATATAGAAGGCTGCTAGTTCTGTAGGACCAGGAGAGAAGTGATATGGTAGATGATTTCCCTACAATCATCAGCTGCAGAGTTATACACACCCCTGATCACACTGCCTCATAGATATGAGATATATACAGTGGGGAAAAAATGTATTTAGTCAGCCACCAATTGTGCAAGTTCTCCCACTTATAAAGATGAGAGGCTGTAATTTCCATCATAGGTTATAACCTCAACTACGAGAGACAGAATGAGAAAAAAATCCATAAAATCACATTGTCTGATTATTAAAGAACTTGCAAATTATAGTGAAAAATAAGTATTTGGTCAATAACAAAAGTTCATCCCAATACTTTGTTATATCCCCTTTGTTGGCAATGACAGAGGTCACATGTTTTCTGTCTTCACAAGGTTCTCACACACTGTTGCTGGTATTTTGGCCCATTCCTCCATGCAGATCTCCTCTAGAGCAGTGATGTTTTGGGGGCTGTCGCTGGGCAACACGGACTTTCAACTCCCTCCAAAGGTTTTCTATGGAGTTGAGATCTGGAGACTGGCTAGGCCACTCCAGGACCTTGAAATGCTTCTTACGGAGCCACTCCTTCGTTGCCCGGCCGATGTGTTTCATTGTCATGCTGAAGGACCCAACCACGTTTCATCTTCAATGCCCTTGCTGATGAAAGGAGGTTTTCACTCAAAATCTCACGATACATGGCCCCATTCATTATTAATATTTTTTAATAGAAGTCATTTACAAATCTGTTTAACTTTCGGGCACCAGTTGATTTAAAAAAATAATAATAAAATAATGTTTTCCAGTGGAGTACCCCTTTAATGTCTGTAATGCCATTGTACTTGTAACTTTTGTACATGCATCTTTATTATGTGGTAACTAGAGATGAGCGAACTTACAGTAAATTCGATTCGTCACGAACTTCTCAGCTCGGCGGTTGCTGACTTTTCCTGCATAAATTAGTTCAGCTTTCAGGTGCTCCCGTGGGCTGGAAAAGGTGGATACAGTCCTAGGAGACTCTTTCCTAGGACTGTATCCACCTTTTTCCAGCCCACCGGAGCACCGGAAAGCTGAACTAATTTATGCAGGAAAAGTCAGCAACCGCCGAGCTGAGAAGTTCGTGACGAATCGAATTTACTGTAAGTTCGCTCATCTCTAGTAGTAACGCTTAGCTCAGTGTTTCCCAACCAGGGTGCCTCCAGCTGTTGCAAAACTACAACTCCCAGCATGCTCGGACAGCCAAAGGCTGTCCGAGCATGCTGGGAGTTGTAGTTTTGCAACAGCTGGAGGCACCCTGGTTGGGAAACACTGACATAGCTTGTAGCACTTTACCTGGCGCTCCACGCATGCCCATTTATGTAATTCTATACCACACCACTTGGGGCTGTTTGTTTGTTTAGGACTTGTAAAGCTTCTGGGGACGTCCATTTTTTCAGTTGCCCTCATCTTTCATTTTAATGTATTTTATTTGTATTTATGCCATGTATCAATAAAGGCTTTGTATTTTTCCTATAAATCCTCTTGTCTGCTGCAGTATTGTAATTTGTATATTATTAGTAATTGTAATGGATACATTGTATATATATAAGTAGAGAGATTTTATATATACATATATATATATATATATATATATATATATATATATATATATATATAGTAGTAATATGCAGCACACTGGAATGTAATGCAAAGTGTTTTATTCCATGTAGTACAAAAGCGACGTTTCGCCGGCCTCACGCCAGCATTGAGAATGCTGGCGTGAGGCCGGCGAAACGTCGCTTTTGTACTACATGGAATAAAACACTTTGCATTACATTCCGGTGTGCTGCATATTACTACTACTATTACTAAGGAACCAGAGGACCGGGGCTCCAGAATGCGTGCACCCTGCCTACAGACCTTCATCTTTCTTGATGTGCTGCTTATTTTTGGATTATATATATATATATATATATATATATATATATATATTATACATAGGAATATGCAAATCAGCTCATTACATCACCTTCTCAGGCGATGTTCCCTGGTATCAGCTTAGCTCCAGTTACGGAATATGAAAAGCTAATCGGGATTAATGCCAAGCCAGAACTCTCTCTCCAGAAGGAAAGAGTACCCATCTGCAGATGGGTGCTCTTTCCTTCTGGAGAGAGAGTTCTGGCTTGGCATTAATCCCGATTAGCTTTTTATATTCCGTAACTGGAGCTAAGCTGATACCAGGGAACATCGCCTGAGAAGGTGATGTAATGAGCTGATTTGCATATTCCCCTACCCAGAATGCCTGCGGAGTGCTTAGTGGCCCTTGAAAGCTCCGTCACACCAGGAGTGGTGAACTCTCCTTGAGTTAAATACTCATCCCGTTTATATATATATATATATATATATATATATATATATATATATATATATAATTGATATTATTTTCAGTATAGTAAATGACAGTCCTGGAGGGGAAGACGTCTTCCTGGGAATATTGCGCGGTTGACGTTTTGGTGTCATCTCGCCGGTTATTCCTGGAATATAAACCGTTATCACTTACGGATCCTGCCTGTGTAAATGAGAGCGCTCCATCTTCCTGTGTGACAGCCGCTGCGCTCTACGCTACCTGTCATTGCTCCCCCCCCCCCGTTGAACGCTCTCATCTACAATGTGTGAAGTGCGCGCTGCCACGGAACCGGAAAACCCAAAATAAACAATGCCTTAACCCTTTAATGGTAGGTTAGAATAGCTTTTGATTCCTCACCATTTTCAAGATCTCTGCTTCTTGTCAAAAGATTAACTTTTGCATTTTTGCCGGCTCTGTCTTTGCCGTACGCAATACGTAAAGAAGCACTCTGGGTTTCCCCCTATATACCAGGCACTCTCCACTTCTATTCCTGCACTGTCATCTGTTTTACCCCAGCCCAGCTGCATACATACATTTAATTACTGAAGCTGGGTCATGTGGCCACCAGTAAATTAGACAGAAGGTGAGTCTTTCCTGTGCTTTTGCATTTTCTGCAAATTACAGGATGTCTTATCAGATTTCTTCTGGCAACTCAGACCTCTAACCCCCCCCCCCCCCCCCCCCCCTCACCCAGTTATATCTGTATCTTCCTCCATATATATATATATATATATATATATATATATATATATAATGCTGTTGCTACTTCTAAAGGACCAAGAGAGCAGTGATATAGTAGGTGATCAGTCGCAGAGTTATACACCACCCCTGATCAAACTGTCAGGAGAACAGTGACATATTAGGTTATTCCCTACAATGATCAGCAGCAGAGTTATACACCACCACTGATCAAACTGTCAGGAGAACAGTGACATAGTAGGTTATTCCCTACAATTGATCAGCAGCAGAGTTATACACTACCCCTGATCTTCTGTGAGCAGATTCTCTATTGCAGTGTTTCTCAAGCACGGTCCTCAATTCCCCCCAACAGGTCATATTTTCAGGACTTCAGTAAATCAGGCATCATCACAGTTATATCACCTGTGAATGACTAAAGACAATCCTGAAAACATGACCTGTTGGGGGTCTTGAGGACTGCGCTTGAGAAACACTGGTCTAGTGCAGCCCATGTGTAAGCGCGAGAATAACAGTGAGCAAGGAAGACAGACTGCAGCTGTATCTCATATGAGACTATATATTGGGAGTTATTTGTGAGACCTTATCGTGGTGGGATGGTGCACACTATTTGGCCAAATGGTAAGATAAGAACCTCTACTTTTCACCATAGTAGTATTGCTAAGTTAAACATATTTCATATATAGCTTTGTGCTTGCAGAGTGCGGCTGTAATTCTTTTGCTTGTATTTTTTTTATTTCAGCCGCAGCAGCGTGCACCTGTATACTTGTTTCATACAATGGAATGTGCTGACCAATTTCTGCCTTTTTTGTAGATAGATAGATATGAGATAGATAGTTAGATAAATAGTCATGGCCGTAAATGTTGGCACCCCTGAACTTTTCAAGAAAATTAAGCATTTATCACAGTAACACATGTTTTGCTATACACATGTTTTTTCTCTTTGTGTGTATTGGAACTAAACCAAAAAAGGGAGGAAAAAAGTAAATTGTTCAAAATGTCACCAAACTCCAAAAATGGGCTGGACAAAAATTATTGGCACCCTTTCAAAATTGTGGATAAATAAGATTGTTTCCAGCATGTGATGTTCCTTTAAACTCCCCTGGGGCAAGTAACAGGTGTGGGCAATATAAAAATCACACCTGAAATCAGATAAAAAGGAGAGAAGTTCACTTAGTCTTTGCATTGTGTGTCTGCGTGTACCACACTAAGCATGGACAACAGGAAGAGGAGAAGAGAACTGTCTGAGGACTTGAGAACCAAAATTGTGGAAAAATATCAACAATCTCAAGGTTACAAGTCCATCTCCAGAGATCTAGATTTACCTTTGTCCACAGTGCACAACATTATCAAGAAATTTACAACCCATGGAACTGTAGATAATCTCCCTTGGCGTGGACGGAAGAGAAAAATTATGAAAGGTGTCAATGCAGGATAGTCCGGATGGTGGATAAGCAGCCCCAAACAAGTTCCAAAGATATTCAAGCTGTCCTGCAGGCTCAGGGAGCATCAGTGTCAGCGCGAACTATCCGTCCACATTTATATGAAATGAAACGCTATGGAGGAGACCCAGGAGGACCCCACTATGGAGGAGACCCAGGAGGACCCCACTGTGGAGGAGACCCAGGAGGACCCCACTATGGAGGAGACCCAGGAGGACCCCACTATGGAGGAGACCCAGGAGGACCCCACTATGGAGGAGACCCAGGAGGACCCCATTATGGAGGAGACCCAGGAGGACCCCACTATGGAGGAGACCCAGAAGGACCCCACTATGGAGGAGACCCAGGAGGACCCCACAATGGAGGAGACCCAGGAGGACCCCACTATGGAGGAGACCCAGGAGGACCCCACTATGGAGGAGACCCAGGAGGACCCCACTATGGAGGAGACCCAGGAGGATCCCATTATGGAGGAGACCCAGGAGGACCCCACTATGGAGGAGACCCAGGAGGACCCCACTATGGAGGAGACCAAGGAGGACCCCACTGCTGACACAGATACATAAAAAAGAAAGACTACATTTTACCAAAATGAACTTGAGTAACCAAAATCCTTCTGGGAAAACGTCTTGTGGACAGATGAGACAAGATAGATCTTTTTGGTAAAGCAAATCATTCTACTGTTTACCGAAAATGGAATGAGGCCTACAAAGAAAAGACACAGAACCTACAGTGACATATGGTGGAGGTCAGTGATGTTTTGGGTTGTTTTGCTGCCTCTGGCACTGGGGGCCTTGAATGTGTACAAGACATCATGAAATCTGAGGATTACCAATGGATTTTGGTCGCACTGTACAGCCCAGTGTCAGAAAGCTGGGTTTGTGTCCGAGATCTTGGGTCTTCCAGCAGGACAATGACCCCAAACATACGTCAAAAAGCCCCAGAAATGGATGGGAACAAAGCGCTGGAGAGTTCTGAAGTGTCAGCAATGAGTCCAGATCTAAATCCCATTGATCACCTGTGGAGAGATCTTATAATTACTGTTGGGAAAAGGCGCCTTCCAATAAGAGACCGGGAGCAGTTTGTAAAGGAAGAGTGGTCCAACATTCCGGCTGAGAGGTGTAAGTAGCTTATTGATGGTTATAGGAAGAGTGGTCCAACATTCCGGCTGAGAGGTGTAAGTAGCTTATTGATGGTTATAGGAAGAGTGCTCCAACATTCCGGCTGAGAGGTGTAAGAAGCTTATTGATGGTTATAGGAAGTCACTGATTTCACTTATTGTTTCCAAAGGGTGTGCAACCAAATATTAAGTTAAGGTGCCAATAATTTTGTCCAGACCATTTTTGGAGTTTGTTGACATTATGTCCAATTTGCTTTTTTTCCTCCTTTTTTTGGTTTAGTTCCAATACACACAAAGGGAATAAACATGTGTATAGCAAAACCTGTGTTACTGCAATCCTTTCCTGTGAGGAATACTTCATTTTATAGAAACATTTCAGGGGGACAACATTTACGGCCATGACTGTATATATGAGATAAATAGATATGAGATAGATAGATAGATATGAGATAGATAGATAGATATGAGATAGATAGATATGAGATAGATATGAGATAGATAGATAGATAGATAGATATGAGATAGATAGATAGATATGAGATAGATATATAGATAGATAGATATGAGATAGATAGAAAGATAGATAGATATGAGATAGATAGAAAGATAGATACAGACAAAGAATAAGTCAGCCAGCACTTTAGTTGATACCAAACTATTATATGGACCTGGCCTGCAGGTGCACGCTACTAGGCTAAATATACAGCAACAGAAGAATACAGCAGCACACTGCCAGCACAAGGATATAGGGGAAACATGAACATGCAGATAAACATGGAGACTATACAGCTATGGTGTAATAGATGGAAATGTGAAACTATGAGATAGTGAGGCACTTAGCTCGCAAATTTGTCTCCGCCGGCGGTCAAATAGCTTGGACCGTCCCACCGTGATAAGGTGTGTATATAAGGTGTCTTGGATGTTCCAGATCCTGCCATGCTTACTGAACTGTTCACACAGAGGCATATTCACAGTGTAGGGACCGTCCCAATGAGGCCACCTTATCGCGGTGGGACGGTCCAAGCTATTTGACCGCCGGCGGAGACAAATTTGCGAGCTAAGTGCCTCACTATCTCATAGTTTCACATTTGCATCTATTACATCATAGCTGTATAGTCTCCATGTTTTATCTGCATGTTCATGTTTCCCCTATATCCTTGTGCTGGCAGTGTGCTGCTGTATTCTTCTGTTGCTAGATAGATAGATAGATAGATATGAGATAGATATGAGATAGATAGATAGATAGATAGATAGATATGAGATAGATAGATAGATATGAGATAGATATGAGATAGATAGATAGATAGATATGAGATAGATATGAGATAGACAGGCCCGGACTGGCCTACCGGGATACCGGGATCTATCCTGGTGGGCCGCTGGGCCGCTTTGGGGCCATATTAACGTAGGGGCTCCAGGCCCTTAAATGAAAATAGGACCAGCGGGCTGCACAGGCGGCTCTATAACTAGGCGGACCAAGCGCCCGCTTAGGTGCGGCCAGGTCCGCAGTCCGGGGGGGGGGGGGGGGGGGTCTTGCTGAAAATTTGCTGCCCGCTCCGGTCTGTGTCCGCCCGCTCTGTCTGCCACCCTGTCTGCTCTGTCTGTCCGTAGCCCTGGGAGCGCAGGGGAGTCACGTGCGGTGTCACGTGCGGCGTCATTCCCCCCTGCGTCTTCGCGCCGTAAAGCTGGAAGCCCGGCACTGCTGCTGAGCGCGGGACGGATCTGCATGTGATTAAGGTAAGACTGAGGAGGGGGGGGGGGGGGGGTGTTGTATATGTATTACTGATGGGGGGAGGCTGGGAGTGACAAACAAGGAGGGAGGGGTATATAATTATGATTGATGGGGGGAGGCTGGGGGGTTAGGACCAAGGATGAGGAGGGGGTGGGGTGTGTATATTTATGATTGATGGGGGGGGGGAGGCTGGGGGGTTAGGACCAAGGATGAGGGGGGGGGGGTATATTTATGATTAAGGGGGGGGAGGCTGGGGGGTTAGGATCAAGAATGAGGGGGGGTGTATATTTATGGTTGAAGGGGGGGAGGCTGGGGGGTGTTGGTGAGGATAACAAGGATGGGGGGGTTTGGGGAGGTGTGAGGCTGAGGAAACCAAGGATAAGGGGGGAGGTGTATATCCATGATTGATAGATGCGGGGTCCAAAGAATATGGGATAAGTTATAGATTGTGGGGGGGTCCAAGCGCTGGGACGCCCGTGATCTCCAGTACGGGCCTTGGCAGTCAGCTGGAAAAGAGGTATGCCGACCCTGCGCGAGGTGCCGCCCGACACACCACTCCGTATACTCCATAGAGATACATGGAGGGAACGTGCCAACCACAGCCTCCTGTGGGGTCAGACGTCGGCTTCTGGCATAATGACTGGGCCCCCCATGCAGGAGATCGTGGGGGGTCTCAATGCTTGGACCCCCCGCAATCTATAACTTATCCCCTATCCAAAGGCTAATCCAAAGACTAATGGCAGTATTATGTTTAGGGCACAGTGCATGGCATTATTATATTCAGGGTCCAGTATATGGCAGTATTATATTCAGGGCGCAGTGTGTGGCAGTATTATATTCAGGGGGTACAGTGTGTGGCAGTATTATATTCAGGGCGCAGTGTATGGCAGTATTATATTCAGGGCGCAGTGTATGGCAGTATTATATTCAGGGCACAGTGTATGACAGTATTATATTCAGGGCGCAGTGTATGGCAGTATTATATTCAGGGCATAGTGTATGACAGTATTATATTCAGGGCTTAGTGTATGGCAGTATTATATTCAGGGTACAGTGTGTGGCAGTATTATATTCAGGGCGCAGTGTATGGCAGTATTATATTCAGGGCACAGTGTATGGCAGTATTATATTCAGGGCACAGTGTATGACAGTATTATATTCAGGGCGCAGTGTATGGCAGTATTATATTCAGGGCGCAGTGTAAGGCAGTATTATATTCAGGGCACAGTGTATGCCAGTATTATATTCAGGGCGTAGTGTGTGGCAGTATTATATTCAGGGCGCAGTGTATGGCAGTATTATATTCAGGGCACAGTGTATGGCAGTATTATATTCAGGGCACAGTGTATGGCAGTATTATATTCAGGGTGCAGTGTATGGCAGTATTATATTCAGGGCTCAGTGTATGGTAGTATTATATTCAGGGCGCAGTGTATGACAGTATTATATTCAGGGCGCAGTGTAAGACAGTATTATATTCAGGGCGCAGTGTATGGCAGTATTATATTCAGGGCGTAGTGTATGGCAGTATTATGTTTAGGGCTCAGTGTATGGCAGTATTATATTCAGGGTGCAGTGTATGGCAGTATTATATTCAGGGCTCAGTGTATGGTAGTATTATATTCAGGGCGCAGTGTATGACAGTATTATATTCAGGGCGCAGTGTAAGACAGTATTATATTCAGGGCGCAGTGTATGGCAGTATTACATTCAGGGCGTAGTATATGGCAGTATTATGTTTAGGGCTCAGTGTATGGCAGTATTATATTCAGGGCGCAGTGTGTGGCAGTATTATATTCAGGGCTCAGTGTATGGCAGTATTATATTCAGGGTGCAGTATATGGCAGTATTATATTCAGGGCGTAGTGTATGGTAGTATTATGTTTAGGGCACAGTGCATGGCATTATTATATTCAGGGTCCAGTATATGGCAGTATTATATTCAGGGCGCAGTGTGTGGCAGTATTATATTCAGGGGGTACAGTGTGTGGCAGTATTATATTCAGGGCGCAGTGTATGGCAGTATTATATTCAGGGCGCAGTGTATGGCAGTATTATATTCAGGGCACAGTGTATGACAGTATTATATTCAGGGCGCAGTGTATGGCAGTATTATATTCAGGGCATAGTGTATGACAGTATTATATTCAGGGCTTAGTGTATGGCAGTATTATATTCAGGGTACAGTGTGTGGCAGTATTATATTCAGGGCGCAGTGTATGGCAGTATTATATTCAGGGCACAGTGTATGGCAGTATTATATTCAGGGCACAGTGTATGACAGTATTATATTCAGGGCGCAGTGTATGGCAGTATTATATTCAGGGCGCAGTGTAAGGCAGTATTATATTCAGGGCACAGTGTATGCCAGTATTATATTCAGGGCGTAGTGTGTGGCAGTATTATATTCAGGGCGCAGTGTATGGCAGTATTATATTCAGGGCACAGTGTATGGCAGTATTATATTCAGGGCACAGTGTATGGCAGTATTATATTCAGGGTGCAGTGTATGGCAGTATTATATTCAGGGCTCAGTGTATGGTAGTATTATATTCAGGGCGCAGTGTATGACAGTATTATATTCAGGGCGCAGTGTAAGACAGTATTATATTCAGGGCGCAGTGTATGGCAGTATTATATTCAGGGCGTAGTGTATGGCAGTATTATGTTTAGGGCTCAGTGTATGGCAGTATTATATTCAGGGTGCAGTGTATGGCAGTATTATATTCAGGGCTCAGTGTATGGTAGTATTATATTCAGGGCGCAGTGTATGACAGTATTATATTCAGGGCGCAGTGTAAGACAGTATTATATTCAGGGCGCAGTGTATGGCAGTATTACATTCAGGGCGTAGTATATGGCAGTATTATGTTTAGGGCTCAGTGTATGGCAGTATTATATTCAGGGCGCAGTGTGTGGCAGTATTATATTCAGGGCTCAGTGTATGGCAGTATTATATTCAGGGTGCAGTATATGGCAGTATTATATTCAGGGCGTAGTGTATGGTAGTATTATGTTTGGGGTGCAGTGTATGGCAGTATTATATTCAGGGCTCAGTGTGTGGCAGTATTATATTCAGGGCGTAGTGTATGGCAGTATTATGTTCAGGGCTCAGTGTTTGGCAGTATTATATTCAGGGCTCAGTGTATGGCAGTATTATATTCAGGGCTCAGTGTGTGGCAGTATTATATTCAGGGCTCAGTGTGTGGCAGTATTATATTCAGGGCTCAGTGTATGGCAGTATTATATTCAGGGCTCAGTGTATGGCAGTATTATATTCAGGGCTCAGTGTATGGCAGTATTATATTTGGGGCGCAGTGTATGCCAGTATTATATTTGGGAAGATGGAGCTGGAAGAAGACCTGGCGTCTGGACCAGAGGAAAAGGAACGACAACAGAGAAGACGTCACTCAGGTCAGTGATATTATTGTGTATTCTCCTGACTGTCCTATCAGAGCTGTAGACACTGATATCATTGTGTATTCTCCTGACTGTCCCATCAGAGCTGTAATTTGTAAGTTCTGCAGTGATGATGGGGACACTGTACTCCAATCTGTGGCCTTCATACCATAATGCCTGAGGCTCCAGACATGATGGGAGTTGTAGCTTTGCAACAGCTGTAGAGCAACTTGAAGCGAGGTGATTGGTGGAGGTCCCAGCATTCAGACCCCACCAAAAAAAAATGGACTGCTTATTCTTAAATGTCAGAGTGTATTTTTGGTCCCAGTCCAAACCCCCTTAAAAAATGTCGCAAATTTAAGCCAGGTCAGACCTGGCTTACAAAACGTGCTGTAGCATTTTAAAAAAAGGTGCACAAAAAGTCGCAAACTGCTACTTTTTGTACAACTTTTTGTGAAGCTCCGCTCCCCGTCCATCTGCCCGCATCTACCTCCCACTGGCTAGCTGGTAGAACTACAACTCCTAGCATGTCCTCACTGTGAGAGCATGCTGGGAGTTTAATCTTCCAACAGCTAGCTGGCAGGTGGGAGATGCGGGCGGGGGGGGGGGGGGGGGGAGTTGGGGGGGGCTTTGTTCTTCTACTTGAGGATTGGGGGGGTTGTCCTCAGTGTACAGGACCCTGCTTGTCCTCGGTGTACAGAGCCCCGTTTGTCCTCGGTGTACAGAGCACTGCTTGTCCTCAGTGACTGCACCTAATGTGGGGGGAACTGTACTGCACCTAATGTGGGGGGAACTGTACTGCACCTAATGTGGTGAAACTATACTGCACCTAATGTGGGGGGACTATACTGCACCTAATGTGGGGGAACTATTCTGCACCTAATGTGGGGGGACTACACTGCACCTAATGTGGGGAACTATACTGCACCTAATGTGGGGGAACTATACTGCACCTAATGTGGGGGAACTATACTGCACCTAATGTGGGGGGAACTATACTGCACCTAATGTGGGGGGAACTATACTGCACCTAATGTGGGGGAACTATACTGCACCTAATGTGGGGGGAACTATACTGCACCTAATGTGGGGGGAACTATACTGCACCTAATGTGGGGGGAACTATACTGCACCTAATGTGGGGGAGCTATAATGCACCTAATGATTTTACCTTTTATGAACAAGAAAATGAAGACGTGCTGGTATAATGACGCAACACTATGGGGCTGGTATGTACTTTTTTTCAGGGCTGGTTTTCACAGCCAGTCCGGCCCTGGAGATAGATAGAAAGATAGATAGATATGAGATAGATAGATAGATAGATAGATAGATAGATAGATAGATAGATAGATATGAGATGGATAGATAGATATGAGATAGATAGATAGATATGAGATGGATAGATAGAGATAGATAGATAGATAGATAGATAGATAGATATGAGATAGATAGATAGATAGATAGATAGATATGAGATAGATAGATAGATAGATATGAGATGGATAGATAGATATGAGATAGATAGATAGATATGAGATGGATAGATAGAGATAGATAGATAGATAGATAGATATGAGATAGATAGATAGATAGATAGATATGAGATGGATAGATAGAGATAGATAGATAGATATGAGATAGATAGATAGATAGATAGATAGATAGATAGATAGCAACAGGAGAATACAGCAGCACACTGCCAGCACAAGGATATAGATGAAACATGAACATGCAGATAAAACATGGAGACTATACAGCTATGGTGTAATAGATGCAAATGTGAAACTATGAGATAGTGAGGCACTTAGCTCGCAAATTTGTCTCCGCCGGCGGTCAAATAGCTTGGACTGTCCCACCGCGATAAGGTGGCCTCATTGGGACGGACCCTACACTGTGAATATGCCTCTATGTGAACAGTTCAGTAAGCATGGCAGGGTCTGGAACATCCAAGACACCTTATATACACCTGATAGATCTTTGTCTAGATAGATAGATATGAGATAGATAGATATGAGATAGATAAATAGATATGAGATAGATAGATATGAGATAGATAGATATGATATAGATAGATAGATATGAGATAGATAGATATGAGATAGATAAATAGATATGAGATAGATAGATATGAGATAGATAGATAGATAGATATGAGATAGATAGATATGAGATAGATATGAGATAGATAGATAGATATGAGATAGATATGAGATAGATAGATAGATGTAGTCTTTTTCAAGCTCTTTCTGTATGTCCTTTTATATATAGAATGCTGCTGCTAGTTCTGTAGGATGAGGAGAGCAGTGATATAGTAGGGGATTCCAGGAACAATGATTCCTGAGGGTGAGAAGCTTCCTAGAGCCAATGGTTTCTCCAGGTGGTACCTCTGTATCCGGTCCAGACATTTCCCTTCTCCAAGAGCTAAATATATTAGTATCACAGATCTATCTCCTAAACAGGATATAATTGTAACAAACCCTCAGCTGTGAGATACACTAGGTGAGGAGGTGTTCTTCAGCCTTTGGATGCAATGTTTTCATAGCTTTACAGATGGTTGTTCTCCTATGACCCGCACTTATCACAGTGGCAGCTATTATATCCGTGCCCATCTTTGCACTGTATGGGGCCATTGAGCAGTACCACGTGCGCCCCCAGACGTGCGCCCCCAGCCCCAGCCATTGATTCCTTCTCCTGCATCACATAAGACATCTGCTCTCCTCCCGGGCGGCTCTTGAGTCTTATACAGATGAGCTGATCACAGACATCGTCTTGTTCCTCTGATACAGACAGATGCTCATCGCAGTAACAAAGCTCCCCTCTCCGGCCGCCCCGGCACTGCGCCAATATGGCTGCCCAACTGAGCTCGCCGGCAATATGGGTCCTGGACAGTGGAAAATTTACCAGGTTTTCTTCCGTCGTCTCACACGATGTCCATTTTCTGAATAAATTTTGTTTCATAATTGATGAATTTCAACCGCTTAAACCAGTGTTTTCCAAACAGTGTCTCCAGCTATTGGAAAACTACAACTCCAAGCATGCCCGGACTGCCAATGGCAATTTTGCAACAACTAGAGACATACTGTTTGGAAGACACTGGCTAAAATGACCGTGGCTAATGAACAATTCAATAATACAGCTAATTAATAATACCACCATATAAAAGCTAAATAATACCACCATACAGCTACTGAATAATACCACCATACAGCTACTGAATAATACCACCATACAGCTACTGAATAATACAACAATACAGCTACTGAATAATACCACCATACAGCTAATGAATAATACCACCATACAGCTACTGAATAATACCACCATACAGCTAATGAATAATACCACAATACAGCTAATGAATAATACCATCATACAGCTACTGAATAATACCATCATACAGCTACTGAATAATACCATCATACAGCTACTGAATAATACCACAATATAACTACTAAATAATACCACGATACAGCTACTGAATAATACCACCATACAGCTACTGAATAATACCACCATACAGATAATGAATAATACCACCATACAGCTAATGAATAATACCACAATACAGCTAATGAATAATACCACTATACAGCTAATGAATAACACCACTATACAGCTAATGAATAATACCACCATACAGCTAATGAATAATACCACCATACAGCTACTGAATAATACCACCATACAGCTACTGAATAATACCACCATACAACTACTGAATAATACCACCATACAGCTACTGAATAATACCACCATACAACTACTGAATAATACCACCATACAGCTACTGAACAATACCACCATATAGCTATTTAATAATACCACCATACAGCTACTGAATAATACCCCCATAAAGCTAATGAATAATGCCACCATACAGCTGCTGAATAATACCACCATAGAGCTACTGAATAATACCACCGTACAGCTAATGAATAATACCACCATACAGCTACTGAATAATACCACTGTACAGCTAATGAATAATACCACCATACAGCTACTGAATAATACCACCATACAGCTACTGAATAATACCACATATAGCTACTGAATAATACCACCATATAGCTAATGAATAATACCACCATACAGCTACTGAATAATACCACCATATAGCTAATGAATAATACTACCATACAGCTACTGAATAATACCACCATACAGCTACTGAATAATACCACCATACAGCTACTGAATAATACCACCATACAGCTACTGAATAATACCACCATACAGCTACTGAATAATACCACCATACAGATAATGAATAATACCACCATACAGCTACATAATAATACCACCATACAGCTACTGAATGATACTGTCACGATGCCGGCTGGCAGGTAGTGGATCCTCTGTGCCAGAGAGGGATTGGCGTGGACCGTGCTAGTGGATCGGTTCTAAGTCACTACTGGTTTTCACCAGAGCCCGCCGCAAAGCGGGATGGTCTTGCTGCGGCGGTAGTGACCAGGTCGTATCCACTAGCAACGGCTCAACCTCTCTGACTGCTGAAGATAGGCGCGGTACAAGGGAGTAGACAGAAGCAAGGTCGGACGTAGCAGAAGGTCGGGGCAGGCAGCAAGGATCGTAGTCGGGGGCAACGGCAGGAGGTCTGGAACACAGGCTAGGAACACACACGGAAACGCTTTCACTGGCACAATGGCAACAAGATCCGGCGAGGGAGTGAAGGGGAAGTGAGGTATAAATAGGGAGTGCACAGGTGAACACACTAATTGGAACCACTGCGCCAATCAGCGGCGCAGTGGCCCTTTAAATCGCAGAGACCCGGCGCGCGCGCCCTAGGGAGCGGGGCCGCGCGCGCCGGGACAGGACAGACGGAGAGCGAGTCAGGTACGGGAGCCGGGATGCGCATCGCGAGCGGGCGCTACCCGCATCGCGAATCGCATCCCGGCTGGAGACGGTATCGCAGCGCACCGGGTCAGTGGAGCTGCCCGGAGCGCTGCGGTAGCGAGAGAGAAGCGAGCGCTCCGGGGAGGAGCGGGGACCCGGAGCGCTCGGCGTAACAGTACCCCCCCCCTTGGGTCTCCCCCTCTTCTTAGAGCCTGAGAACCTGAGGAGCAGACTTTTGTCTAGGATGTTGTCCTCAGGTTCCCAGGATCTCTCTTCAGGTCCACAGCCCTCCCAATCCACCAAAAAGAACTTTTTTCCTCTGACCGTCTTGGAGGCCAGTATCTCTTTCACTGAGAAGACGTCAGAAGAACCGGAGACAGGAGTGGGAGAAACTAATTTGGGAGAGAAACGGTTGATGATGAGTGGTTTAAGAAGAGAGACATGAAAGGCATTAGGAATACGGAGAGAAGGAGGAAGAAGAAGTTTGTAAGAGACAGGATTAATTTGGCACAAGACTTTGAAGGGACCAAGATAGCGTGGACCCAGTTTGTAACTGGGGACACGAAAGCGGACATATTTAGCGGAGAGCCATACCTTGTCTCCGGGAGCAAAAATGGGGGGAGCTCTTCTTTTCTTATCGGCAAACTTTTTCATGCGAGATGAAGCCTGTAAAAGAGAAACTTGGGTCTCTTTCCATATGGTGGAAAGATCACGAGTCACTTCATCTACAGCGGGCAAACCAGAGGGCAAGGGAGTAGGGAGGGGGGGAAGAGGGTGACGGCCGTACACCACGAAAAATGGGGATTTGGAGGAAGATTCAGAGACTCTAAAGTTATACGAGAATTCGGCCCATGGTAGAAGATCTGCCCAATCATCCTGGCGGGAGGAAACAAAATGTCGTAAATAATCACCCAAGACCTGGTTAATTCTTTCTACTTGTCCATTGGATTGAGGATGATATGCAGAAGAAAAGTTTAATTTAATCTTGAGTTGTTTACAGAGAGCCCTCCAGAATTTTGACACGAATTGGACGCCTCTATCCGAGACTATTTGTGTGGGCAACCCGTGAAGACGAAAAATGTGTACAAAAAATTGTTTAGCCAACTGAGGCGCTGAAGGAAGACCAGGAAGAGGGATGAAATGTGCCATCTTGGAGAATCGATCAACGACCACCCAAACAACAGTGTTGTCACGGGATGGGGGTAGGTCTGTAATAAAATCCATACCAATCAGAGACCAAGGCTGTTCGGGGACAGGCAGAGGATGAAGAAAACCAGCGGGCTTCTGGCGAGGAGTCTTATCCCGAGCACAGACAGTGCAGGCTCGCACAAAGTCCACGACATCCGTCTCCAGAGTCGGCCACCAATAGAAGCGAGAGATGAGTTGCACAGATTTCTTGATGCCTGTATGACCTGCGAGATGGGAGGAGTGACCCCATTTGAGGATTCCGAGGCGTTGGCGTGGAGAGACGAAGGTCTTTCCTGGAGGAGTTTGCCTGATGGAGGCTGGAGAAGTGGAGATCAGACAGTCAGGAGGAATGATGTGTTGCGGAGAGAGTTCAACTTCCGAGGCATCCGAGGAACGAGAGAGAGCATCGGCCCTAATGTTCTTATCGGCAGGCCGAAAGTGAATTTCAAAATTAAATCGGGCAAAGAACAGAGACCACCTGGCCTGGCGAGGATTCAGCCGTTGGGCAGACTGGAGATAGGAGAGGTTCTTGTGATCGGTGTAAATAATAACTGGAAATTTTGATCCCTCCAGCAGATGCCTCCATTCCTCAAGTGCTAATTTAATGGCTAGAAGCTCTCGATCCCCGATGGAGTAGTTCCTCTCCGCCGGAGAGAAGGTCCTAGAAAAAAAACCACAAGTAACAGCATGCCCGGAAGAATTTTTTTGTAGAAGGACCGCTCCAGCTCCTACAGAGGAGGCATCAACCTCCAATAGGAAGGGTTTAGATGGGTCAGGTCTGGAGAGCACGGGAGCCGAAGAAAAGGCAGACTTGAGCCGTTTAAAGGCGTCTTCCGCTTGAGGAGGCCAAGACTTGGGATTGGCATTTTTTTTGGTTAAAGCCACGATAGGGGCCACAACGGTAGAAAAATGTGGAATAAATTGCCTGTAATAATTGGCGAACCCCAAAAAACGTTGGATAGCACGGAGTCCGGAGGGGCGTGGCCAATCTAAGACGGCAGAGAGTTTGTCTGGATCCATTTGTAGTCCCCGGCCAGAGACCAAGTATCCTAGGAAAGGAAGAGATTGGCATTCAAACAGACATTTCTCTATCTTGGCATAAAGTTGATTGTCACGAAGTCTCTGAAGAACCATACGGACATGCTGGCGGTGTTCTTCTAGATTGGCAGAAAAAATCAGGATATCGTCCAGATATACAACAACACAGGAGTATAAGAGATCACGAAAAATTTCATTAACAAAGTCTTGGAAGACGGCAGGGGCGTTGCACAGGCCAAAGGGCATGACCAGATACTCAAAGTGTCCATCTCTAGTGTTAAATGCCGTTTTCCATTCATCCCCCTCTCTGATGCGGATGAGATTATAAGCACCTCTTAAGTCCAGTTTGGTAAAGATGTGGGCACCTTGGAGGCGATCAAAGAGTTCAGAGATGAGGGGTAGGGGGTAGCGGTTCTTTATCGTGATTTTATTAAGACCGCGGTAGTTAATGCAAGGGCGTAGAGAGCCATCTTTTTTGGACACAAAGAAAAATCCGGCTCCGGCAGGAGAGGAGGATTTACGGATAAAGCCTTTTTTTAAATTTTTCTGGATGTACTCCGACATAGCAAGAGTCTCTGGGGCGGACAGAGGATAGATTCTGCCCCGGGGTGGAGTAGTGCCCGGGAGGAGGTCAATAGGACAATCATAAGGCCTGTGAGGAGGTAGAGTCTCAGCTTGTTTTTTGCAAAAAACATCCGCAAAGTCCATATAGGCCTTAGGGAGACCGGTTACAGGGGGAACCACAGAGTCACGGCAAGGGGTACTGGGAACCGGTTTTAGGCAGTCCTTGAAACAAGAGGGCCCCCAACTCTTGATCTCCCCAGTGGACCAATCCAGGGTTGGGGAATGGAGTTGAAGCCAGGGTAGTCCAAGGAGGATTTCGGAAGTGCAATTGGGGAGGACCAAAAATTCAATCTTCTCGTGATGAGGTCCGATGCACATTAGAAGGGGCTCCGTGCGGAAACGTATGGTACAGTCCAATCTTTCATTGTTTACACAATTGATGTAGAGGGGTCTGGCGAGACTGGTCACTGGGATGTTGAACCTGTTGACGAGAGAGGCCAAAATAAAATTTCCTGCAGATCCGGAATCCAAGAAGGCCATAGTAGAGAAGGAGAAGGCAGAGGCAGATATCCGCACAGGCACAGTAAGACGTGGAGAAGCAGAGTAGACATCAAGGACTGTCTCATCTTTGTGCGGAGTCAGCGTACGTCTTTCCAGGTGGGGAGGACGGATAGGACAATCCTTCAGGAAGTGTTCGGTACTGGCACAGTACAGACAGAGATTCTCCATGCGGCGTCGTGTCCTCTCTTGAGGTGTCAGGCGAGACCGGTCGACCTGCATAGCCTCCACGGCGGGAGGCACAGGAACGGATTGCAGGGGACCAGAGGAGAGAGGAGCCGGGGAGAAAAAACGTCTTGTGCGAACAAAGTCCATATCCTGGCGGAGCTCCTGACGCCTATCGGAAAAACGCATGTCAATGCGAGTGGCAAGATGGATGAGTTCATGTAGGTTAGCAGGGATTTCTCGTGCGGCCAGAACATCTTTAATGTTGCTGGATAGGCCTTTTTTAAAGGTCGCGCAGAGGGCCTCATTATTCCAGGATAATTCTGAAGCAAGAGTACGGAATTGTACGGCGTACTCGCCAACGGAAGAATTACCCTGGACCAGGTTCAACAGGGCAGTCTCAGCAGAAGAGGCTCGGGCAGGTTCCTCAAAGACACTTCGAATTTCTGAGAAGAAGGAGTGTATAGAGGCAGTGACGGGGTCATTGCGGTCCCAGAGCGGTGTGGCCCATGACAGAGCTTTTCCAGACAAAAGGCTGACTACGAAAGCCACCTTAGACCTTTCAGTAGGGAACTGGTCCGACATCATCTCCAAGTGCAGGGAACATTGGGAAAGAAAGCCACGGCAGAATTTAGAGTCCCCATCAAATTTATCCGGCAAGGATAGTCGTAGACCAGAAGCGGCCACTCGCTGCGGAGGAGGTGCAGGAGCTGGCGGAGGAGATGACTGCTGAAGCTGTGGTAGTAGCTGCTGTAGCATCACGGTCAGTTGAGACAGCTGGTGGCCTTGTTGCGCTATCTGTTGTGACTGCTGGGCGACCACCGTGGTGAGGTCGGCGACAACTGGCAGAGGAACTTCAGCGGGATCCATGGCCGGATCTACTGTCACGATGCCGGCTGGCAGGTAGTGGATCCTCTGTGCCAGAGAGGGATTGGCGTGGACCGTGCTAGTGGATCGGTTCTAAGTCACTACTGGTTGTCACCAGAGCCCGCCGCAAAGCGGGATGGTCTTGCTGCGGCGGTAGTGACCAGGTCGTATCCACTAGCAACGGCTCAACCTCTCTGACTGCTGAAGATAGGCGCGGTACAAGGGAGTAGACAGAAGCAAGGTCGGACGTAGCAGAAGGTCGGGGCAGGCAGCAAGGATCGTAGTCGGGGGCAACGGCAGGAGGTCTGGAACACAGGCTAGGAACACACAAGGAAACGCTTTCACTGGCACAATGGCAACAAGATCCGGCGAGGGAGTGAAGGGGAAGTGAGGTATAAATAGGGAGTGCACAGGTGAACACACTAATTGGAACCACTGCGCCAATCAGCGGCGCAGTGGCCCTTTAAATCGCAGAGACCCGGCGCGCGCGCGCCCTAGGGAGCGGGGCCGCGCGCGCCGGGACAGGACAGACGGAGAGCGAGTCAGGTACGGGAGCCAGGATGCGCATCGCGAGCGGGCGCTACCCGCATCGCGAATCGCATCCCGGCTGGAGACGGTATCGCAGCGCACCGGGTCAGTGGAGCTGCCCGGAGCGCTGCGGTAGCGAGAGAGAAGCGAGCACTCCGGGGAGGAGCGGGGACCCGGAGCGCTCGGCGTAACAGATACCATCATACAGCTACTGAATAATACCACCATACAGCTACTGAATAATACCACCATACAGATAATGAATAATAACACCATACAGCTACTGAATAATACAACCATACAGCTACTGAATAATACCACCATACAGCTAATGAATAATACCCCCATATAGCTAATGAATAATGCCACCATACAGCTACTGAATAATACCACCATACAACTACTGAATAATACCACCATACAGATAATGAATAATACCACAATACAGCTACTGAATAATACCCCCATATAGCTAATGAATAATACCATCATACAGCTACTGAACAATACCACCATATAGCTAATTAATAATACCACCATACAGCTACTGAAAAATACCCCCATAAAGCTAATGAATAATGCCACCATACAGCTGCTGAATAATACCACCATACAGCTACTGAATAATACCACCGTACAGCTAATGAATAATACCACCATACAGCTACTGAATAATACCACCGTACAGCTAATGAATAATACCACCATACAGCTACTGAATAATACCACCATACAGATACTGAATAATACCACCATATAGCTACTGAATAATACCACCATATAGCTAATGAATAATACCACCATACAGCTACTGAATAATACCACCAAACAGATAATGAATAATACCACCATATAACTACTGAATAATACCACCATATAGCTAATGAATAATACCACCATACAGCTACTGAATAATACCACCAAACAGCTACTGAATAATACCACCATATAGCTACTGAATAATACCACCATATAGCTACTGAACAATACCACCAAACAGCTAATGAATAATACCACCAAACAGATAATGAATAATACCACCATAAAGCTACAGAATAATGCCACCATACAGCTACTGAATAATACCACCATACAGTTAATGAATAATAACACCATACAGCTACTGAATAATACCACCATACAGCTAATGAATAATAACCCCATATAGCTAATGAATAATGCCACCATACAGCTACTGAATAATACCACCATACAGCTACTGAATAATACCACCGTACAGCTAATGAAAAATAACACCATATAGCTAATGAATAAAACCACCAAACAGCTACTGAATAATACCACCATACAGCTAATGAATAATACCATCATACAGCTACTGAACAATACCACCATATAGCTAATGAATAATACCACCATATAGCTACTGAACAATACCACCATATAGCTAATGAATAATACCACCATACAGCTACTGAATAATACCACCATACAGCTACTGTATAATACCACCATACAGCTACTGAATAATACCACCATACAGCTAATGAATAATACCACCATGCAGCTAATGAATAATACCACCATATAGCTAATGAATAATACCACCATATAGCTAATGAATAATATCACCATACAGCTAATGAATAATACCACCATACAGCTAATGAATAATACCACCATCGAGCTACTGAACAATTCCACCACACAGCTAATGAATAATACCCCCATACAGCTACTAAACAATTCCACCATACAGCTAATGAATAATACCACTATACAGCTAATGAATAATACCACCATATAGCTAATGAATAATACCACAATACAGCTAATGAATAATACCACCAAAAAGCTACTGAATAATACCACCATACAGCTATTGAATAATGCCACTATACAGCTACTGAATAATACCACCATACAGATAATGAATAATACCACCATACAGCTAATGAATAATACCACCATACAGATAATGAATAATACCACCATACAGCTACTGAATAATGCCACCATACAGCTACTGAATAATACCACCATACAGTTAATGAATAATACCACCATACAGCTTATGAATAATACAACAATACAGCTACTGAATGATACCACCATACAGCTACTGAATAATACCACCATACAGTTAATGAATAATAACACCATACAGCTAATGAATAATACACCCATATAGCTAATGAATAATGCCACCATACAGCTACTGAATAATACCACCGTACAGCTACTGAATAATACCACCGTACAGCTAATGAAAAATAACACCATATAGCTAATGAATAAAACCACCAAACAGCTACTGAATAATACCACCATACAGCTAATGAATAATACCATCATACAGCTACTGAACAATACCACCATATAGCTAATGAATAATACCACCATACAGCTACTGAATAATGCCACCATACAGCTACTGAATAATACCACCGTACAGCTAATGAATAATACCACCATACAGCTACTGAATAATACCACCATACAGCTACTGAATAATACCACCATATAGCTACTGAATAATACCCCCATATAGCTAAAGAATAATACCACCATATAGCTAATGAATAAAACCACCATACAGCTACTGTATAATACCACCATAAAGCTACTGAATAATACCTCCATACAGCTACTGAATAATACCACCAAACCGCTACTGTATAATACCACCAAACAGCAAATGTATAATACCATCATATAGCTAATAAATAATACCACTATACAGCTACTGATGAATACCACCATACAGCTACTGAATAATTCCACAATACAGCTACTGAATAATACCACCATACAGCTACTGAATAATACCCCCATCTATCTAATGAATAATACCACTATACAGCGAATGAATAATAACACCACATAGCTAATGAATAATACCACCATATAGCTAATGAATATCACCAAACAGCTAATGAATAATACCACCATATAGCTACTGAATAATACCACCATACAGCTAATGAATAATACCACCATACAGCTAATGAATAATACCACCATGCAGCTAATGAATAATACCACCATATAGCTAATGAATAATACCACCATATAGCTAATGAATAATATCACCATACAGCTAATGAATAATACCACCATACAGCTACTGAACAATTCCACCATACAGCTAATGAATAATACCCCCATACAGCTACTGAACAATTCCACCATACAGCTAATGAATAATACCACTATACAGCTAATGAATAATACCACCATATAGCTAATGAATAATACCACAATACAGCTAATGAATAATACCACCAAAAAGCTACTGAATAATACCACCATACAGCTACTGAATAATGCCACTATACAGCTACTGAATAATACCACCATACAGATAATGAATAATACCACCATACAGCTAATGAATAATACCACCATACAGATAATGAATAATACCACCATACAGCTACTGAATAATGCCACCATACAGTTACTGAATAATGCCCCATACAGCTAATGAATAATACCACCATACAGCTTATGAATAATACAACAATACAGCTACTGAATAATACCACCATACAGCTACTGAATAATACCACCATACAGTTAATGAATAATAACACCATACAGCTACTGAATAATACTACCATACAGCTAATGAATAATACACCCATATAGCTAATGAATAATGCCACCATACAGCTACTGAATAATACCACCGTACAGCTACTGAATAATACCACCGTACAGCTAATGAAAAATAACACCATATAGCTAATGAATAAAACCACCAAACAGCTACAGAATAATACCACCATACAGCTAATGAATAATACCATCATACAGCTACTGAACAATACCACCATATAGCTAATGAATAATACCACCATACAGCTACTGAATAATGCCACCATACAGCTACTGAATAATACCACCGTACAGCTAATGAATAATACCACCATACAGCTACTGAATAATACCACCATACAGCTACTGAATAATACCACCATATAGCTACTGAATAATACCCCCATATAGCTAAAGAATAATACCACCATATAGCTAATGAATAATACCACCATACAGCTACTGTATAATACCACCATACAGCTACTGAATAATACCTCCTTACAGCTACTGAATAATACCACCAAACAGCTACTGTATAATACCACCAAACAGCAAATGTATAATACCATCATATAGCTAATGAATAATACCACTATACAGCTACTGATGAATACCACCATACAGCTACTAAATAATACCATCATACAGCTACTGAATAATACCCCCATCTATCTAATGAATAATACCACTATACAGCGAATGAATAATAACACCACATAGCTAATGAATAATACCACCATATAGCTAATGAATAAAACCACCAAACAGCTACTGAATAATACCACCATACAGCTAATGAATAATACCATCATACAGCTACTGAACAATACCACCATATAGCTAATGAATAATACCACCATACAGCTACTGAATAATGCCACCATACAGCTACTGAATAATACCACCGTACAGCTAATGAATAATACCACCATACAGCTACTGAATAATACCACCATACAGCTACTGAATAATACCACCATATAGCTACTGAATAATACCCCCATATAGCTAAAGAATAATACCACCATATAGCTAATGAATAATACCACCATACAGCTACTGTATAATACCACCATACAGCTACTGAATAATACCTCCTTACAGCTACTGAATAATACCACCAAACAGCTACTGTATAATACCACCAAACAGCAAATGTATAATACCATCATATAGCTAATGAATAATACCACTATACAGCTACTGATGAATACCACCATACAGCTACTGAATAATACCATCATACAGCTACTGAATAATACCCCCATCTATCTAATGAATAATACCACTATACAGCGAATGAATAATAACACCACATAGCTAATGAATAATACCACCATATAGCTAATGAATAATACCACCAAACAGCTAATGAATAATACCACCATATAGCTACTGAATAATACCACCATACAGCTAATGAATAATACCACCATGCAGCTAATGAATAATACCACCATATAGCTAATGAATAATACCACCATATAGCTAATGAATAATATCACCATACAGCTAATGAATAATACCACCATACAGCTAATGAATAATACCACCATACAGCTACTGAACAATTCCACCATACAGCTAATGAATAATACCACCATACAGCTACCGAATAATACCACCATACAGCTACTGAACAATTCCACCATACAGCTAATGAATAATACCACCATACAGCTAATGAATAATACCACCATACAGCTACTGAATAATACAACTATACAGCTAATGAATAATACCATCATACAGCTACTGAATAATACCACCATATAGCTACTGAATAATACTACCATACAGCTACTGAACAATTCCATCATACACCTAATGAATAATACCACCATACAGCTAATGAATAATGCCACCATACAGCTAATGAATAATACCACCATACAGCTAATGAATAATACCACCATACAGCTACTGAATAATACCACCATACAGCTAATGAATAATACCCCCATATAGCTAATGAATAATGCCACCATACAGCTACTGAATAATACCACCATACAACTACTGAATAATACCACCATACAGATAATGAATAATACCACCATACAGCTAATGAATAATACCCCCATATAGCTAATGAATAATGCCACCATACAGCTACTGAATAATACCACCATACAACTACTGAATAATACCACCATACAGATAATGAATAATACCACCATACAGCTACTGAATGATACCACCATATAGCTAATGAATAATACCACCATACAGCTAATGAATAATACCACCATACAGCTAATGAATAATACCACCATACAGCTAATGAATAATACCCCCATATAGCTAATGAATAATACCACCATACAGCTAATGAATAATACCACCATACAGCTAATGAATAATACCATCATACAGCTACTGAATTATACCACAATACAGCTATTGAATAATACCACCATACAGCTAATGAATAATTTCACAATACAGCTACTGAATAATACCACCATATAGCTAATGAATAATACCACCATACAGCTAATGAATAATACCACCATGCAGCTACTGAATAATACCACCATACAGCTAATGAATAATGCCACCATACAGCTAATGAATAATACCACCATATAACTACTAAATAATACAACCATACAGCTACTGAACAATTCCACCATATAGCTAATGAATAATACCACCATACAGCTACTGAACAATTCCACCATATAGCTAATGAATAATGCCACCATACAGCTAATGAATAATACCACCATATAACTACTAAATAATACCACCAAACAGCTACTGAATAATACCACCATACAGCTACTGAATAATACCACCATACAGCTACTGAATAATACCACCATACAGCTAATGAATAATGCCACCATACAGCTACTGAATAATACCACCATACAGCTACTGAATAATACCACCATACAGCTACTGAATAATACCACCATACAGCTACTGAATAATACTACCATACAGCTAATCTGAAGTTCTTCTGTTGTAGTGTACATGGATCCATTACAAATCTTTACTGACAGGAAGGTCTGTCTTGGGGACACTGGAGCAGAGTTCTGGCTGCTCTCCTTTAAGGAACTGTTGTGAGGTCTCCAGTATGACAGGTGGCGGGGACACAGGTGGCGGTGATACAGGGGTCGGTAACACAGGTGGCGGTGACAAAGGTGGAGGTGATACAGGGCTCGGTAACACAGGTGGCGGTGACACAGGTGGCGGTAGCACAGGTGGCGGTAGCACAGGTGGAGTTGATACAGGGTCGGTAACATAGGTGGCGGTAGCACAGGTGGCGGTGACACAGGTGGCGGTAGAACAGGCACGAGTCTTGTACAGCTCTGAATAAATAGAGGACTTGTCCGGATTGTATCTCAGCCGCCCTGTGATTATGGAGATGAGGGCGGGTGCCTGATTAAAGGGGGGCTCTGACGTCAAGGGTGACCTTAATAAGACCTCAAAGCTCCAGGGATCTGAGAAGGAATCTGCAGAAGGAGGCCCTGTCCATACAGCAGAAGAACAAGTGCACCCTCCTGGTCCTGGGCGAGGGGGACCCCCAGCACTGGATGCATGCAGGATAAGGGGGTCTTCTGGATTGGTTTAGACTGGACAAATCTCATACTCCTATCCTGTAAGCAGAATGAGATTGCCTGTGTCCCTATGGCAACACTTCCTGTCCCATGCTCCGGCAGCTCGGTGTAATCATGGGGTCAATGGGCCTCTTAGTACTCTGGTTGCTGTGAGGTTCAGTGTCCTTCAGATAACAAAGAGCAGTTAGGAGTTTATGGACCGGAAGTGTTACCATAGGGACAAAGGATTTCTTAAATAGTAACATCCAAGAAGCAATTAAAGGGGTACTCCAGTCGATTTTTTTTATTTTTAATCAACTGGTGTCGGAAAGTTCAACAGATTTCTAAATTACTTCTATTAAAAAATCTTTACCCTTCCAGTACTTTTTAGCAGCTCTCTGCTACAGAGGAAGTTCTTTTCTTTTTTTATTTATTTTTTTACTTGTCCACAGTGCTCTCTGCTGATACCTCAGGAACTGTCCAGAGCAGCATAGGTTTGCTATGGGGATTTTCTCCTGCTCTGGACAGTTCCTGACACGGACAGATGGGCCAGCAGAGAGCACTGTGGACGAGAAAAAAAAAAAAGAAATTCAAAAAGAAAAGAATTTCCTCTGTAGCATACAGCTGCTAAAAAGTACTGGAAGGGTAAAGATTTTTTAATAAGAGTAATTTACAAATCTGTTTCACTTTCTGGCACCAGTTGATTTAAAGGGGTATTCCAGGAAAAAACTTTTTTTTTTTTTTTTTTATACCAACTGGCTCCAAAAAGTTAAACAGATTTGTAAATTACTTCTATTAACAAATCTTAATCCTTTCAATAATTATCAGCTGCTGAAGTTGAGTTGTTTGTTTTCTGTCTGGCAACAGTGCTCTCTGCTGACATCTCTGCTTGTCTCGGGAACTGCACAGAGTAGAAAAGGTTTG
Source organism: Hyla sarda (assembly GCF_029499605.1). NCBI lineage: Eukaryota > Metazoa > Chordata > Amphibia > Anura > Hylidae > Hyla > Hyla sarda. The sequence goes on from NC_079190.1 coordinate 6,086,605, forward strand.
CTATGGGGATTTGCTTCTAAACTGGGCGGTTCCCGAGACACGTGTCAGCAGAGAGCATTTAGACAGAAAAGAACAACTCAACTTCAGAAGCTCATCAGTACTGAAAGGATGAAGATTTTTAAGTACCCCTTTAATGGCCAATCAGAATCCAGGGAATGTGTGAGGTTGGGTACACACCATGTCTCTAGGGGAACACTTACGCCCTTGGTACAATCATAGCCCGAAGATACTTTTTTTTTGACTAGGTGCAGTTCTTTGTAGTGCCCCCGTGGGGCGTTACGCCCCACGGGGGCACTACAAAGAACTGCGCCTAATCAAATAGGTGTAACCACTATAGCAGTCGCTTTGGAGTCCAGAGATTGAGCGCACTCACTCAGGTGCAAGAACATGATAGCTTTCTGTCATCTATCACTACCAGGTAGGCTCTCTGATATACATATATGGCGGTATTATTTATCCCTTTTGTTATTGCCACCAAGGTGGCTGTTTCGGTGTCCTATCATTAGGTAGTGGGGCCCCATGAACTCTAGTAAAGCCACTGAGCCCCAGCAACAGGGACACCGTGGTTTACAAGCTATAAAGCACTACTATGCGTCTCTCTGATACGGATATATGACGCTATTATTTATACCTTTGTTTCTACCTATGCTGCAGTATCAGTTTTCTGTCAAGTAGAGGGGCCCCCCATTCATTTTGCTATGGGTCCCTATAAACTTTATAAATAGTTACAGGGCCCCTATGGCTCACATGCTAAAGAACATTTCTCTATGAAACTGATATATGGCACTATTATTTATACCTTTATTTCTACCTATGTTACTATTTCAGTTTTGTGTCATTAGGCAGTGGGGCTCTTCTAATTTTGCTGCAGGGCCCTATAAATTCTATTTACAACAATAAGCCCCACCTATAAGCAGTAACAAGACCGTGCCATCTAGGACTGCTTTATGGGCTCTCTGATATATGGCGGTATTATTTATCTTTTAAGCTATTGCTCAGGCTGCTGTTTCAGTGTCCTGTCATTAGGTAGTGGGGCCCCATAGACTCTAGTTAGAGACAGTTACAGGGCCCTTATGGCGCACATGCTAAATAGCATTACTATGTGGCTCTCTGATACTGATATATGGCGCTATTATTTATACCTTTATTTCTGCCTATGTTTTTGTTTCAGTTCTGTAATTAGGTATAGGGCCCCCTCTCATTTTTCCATAAGGCCCTATACATTTTTTAATTTTTGTTGCGACCCACCCATAGACACTACTAGGGTCACAACAGCTCACATGGTATGTAGCACTATTAGCTCTGTGACACGTATTGCGCTATTATTTATACCTTTTGGTTATTGCCACCTATGCTGCTGTTTCAGTTTTCCCTTCTTAAATATCAGGGCCCAATCAATTATGGGGCCCTATGAATTATGGGGTGTCGGAAAGTTAAACAGATTTCTAAATTACTTTTATTAAAAAATCTTTACCCTTCCAGTACTTTTTAGCAGCTCTCTGCTACAGAGGAAGTTCTTTTCTTTTTTTATTTTATTTTTTACTTGTCCACAGTGCTCTCTGCTGATACCTCAGGAACTGTCCAGAGCAGCATAGGTTTGCTATGGGGATTTTCTCCTGCTCTGGACAGTTCCTGACACGGACAGATGGGCCAGCAGAGAGCACTGTGGAGGTATTGCGCTATTATTTATACCTTTTGGTTATTGCCACCTATGCTGCTGTTTCAGTTTTCCCTTCTTAAATATCAGGGCCCAATCAATTATGGGGCCCTATGAATTATGGGGGACCCCTCTAAAGTTATGGGGGCACCTATCTGTGGCAGACAGTCTTGTTACTGCTTTGGGGGGTGGGGTGTAAGACATTGTCTTACATGGGGGGCACCTCTAGGTGGCGCTGCAGAGAGGAATGTGTTTTGCAGCATGAATGAACAATGTAACAATAATAGTAACAATGTGGAGTATAATGTAACCCGTCAGTGTGTTACCCCAGTGTAGGGTGAGGGGGGCGGAGGGCTCGGTGGGTTCTCCCAGTGTTTGTCTCTGCTGTCAGGGGCCGCAGGGAAATCTCATTACAAGGAAAGAGGAAGGAAGCAATGAGGGGAGGAATGTGTGTGGCTGAAGGCAATGCGCCCTGTTAACCCCTTCACTACTGCCAGCCTATATTTTGGGTCAGAGGTCGGTTAGAGTAAGGGATCTGTATTATGGTAATTACGGTCTGGACTGCAGCGGAAATGTGAGAGAGTTCACCTGTCCTACAGTCACCTCTCCCCTCCTGACATGGCTGATAACAGAGAACAACACATTGTATTCACCTGTCCTACAGTCACCTCTCCCCTTCTGACATGGCTGATAACAGAGAGCACAAGATTGTATTCACCTGTCCTACAGTCACCTCTCCCCTAATGACATGGCTGATAGAGAACAACACATTGTATTCACCTGTCCTACAGTCACCTCTCCCCTCCTGACATGGCTGATAACAGAGAGCACAAGATTGTATTCACCTGTCCTACAGTCACCTCTCCCCTAATGACATGGCTGATAGAGAACAACACATTGTATTCACCTGTCCTACAGTCACCTCTCCCCTCCTGACATGGCTGATAACAGAGAACAACACATTGTATTCACCTGTCCTACAGTCACCTCTCCCCTTCTGACATGGCTGATAACAGAGAGCACAAAATTGTATTCACTTGTCCTACAGTCACCTCTCCCCTTCTGACATGGCTGATAGAGAACAACACATTGTATTCACTTGTCCTACAGTCACCTCTCCCCTCCTGACATGGCTGATAACAGAGAACAACACATTGTATTCACCTGTCCTACAGTCACCTCTCCCCTTCTGACATGGCTGATAACAGAGAGCACAAAATTGTATTCACCTGTCCTACAGTCACCTCTCCTCCTGACATGGCTGATAACAGAGAACAATAGATTGTATTCACCTGTCCTACAGTCACCTCTCCCCTCTTGACATGGCTGATAACAGAGAACAATAGATTGTATTCATCTGTCCTACAGTCACCTCTGCCCTCCTGACATGGCTGATAACAGAGAACAATAGATTGTATTCACCTGTCCTACAGTCACCTCTCCCCTCCTGACATGGCTGATAACAGAGAACAATAGATTATATTCACCTGTCCTACAGTCACCTCTCCCCTCCTGACATGGCTGATAACAGAGAACAATGGATTGTATTCACCTGTCCTACAGTCATCTCTCCTCTCCTGACATGGCTGATAACAGAGAACAATAGATTGTATTCACCTGTCCTACAGTCACCTCTCCCCTCCTGACATGGCTGATAACAGAGAACAATAGATTATATTCACCTGTCCTACAGTCACCTCTCCCCTCCTGACATGGCTGATAACAGAGAACAATGGATTGTATTCACCTGTCCTACAGTCACCTCTCCCCTCCTGACATGGCTGATAACAGAGAACAATGGATTGTATTCACCTGCCCTACAGTCATCTCTCCCCTCCTGACATGGCTGATAACAGAGAACAATAGATTGTATTCACCTGTCCTACAGTCACCTCTCCCCTCCTGACATGGCTGATAACAGAGAACAATAGATTGTATTCACCTGTCCTACAGTCACCTCTCCCCTCCTGACATGGCTGATAACAGAGAACAATAGATTGTATTCACCTGTCCTACAGTCACCTCTCCCCTTCTGACATGGCTGATAACAGTGAACAATGGATTGTATTCACCTGCCCTACAGTCACCTCTCCCCTCCTGACATGGCTGATAACAGAGAACAATAGATTGTATTTACCTGTCCTACAGTCACCTCTCCTCAGCCTGACATGGCTGATAACAGAGAATAATAGATTGCTCTTAACAATTGGGGAGAGGTGACTGTAGGACAGGTGAATACAGGGAAAAAATATGGTGCTCACCTACCCTACAGTCACCTCTCATCAATAGCTGATAACAGAGGACAATAAATGAACCTGCCCCACAGTCAGCCGTAGTCCTGGCGCTATTAACACAGACATCAGGATGGCATGTGCACTGTCCCTTTAAATTCTCCCCCCCCCCCAAAACTCTCAAACAAAACCTGACTTTTCCTTGGCCCTGAACTGCACAAACAGTCTCACCTGCCAAACCTCCCATCCTAAAGTGTAATACCGCACAGAGGAAGAGGGTGGCGAATAAACATTACCGTATGTGAGTTCACTGATCTGCGTATGTGCACTTCAAATATCTCATCGACTTCCTGCAGAGCGGACAGAATCACATGAGGAAAACACGAAACTACGAAAATCCCTGAAACTAAATACACAGTGTTATAGTAGTTATATTCTTGTATATAGGAGCAGTATTATAGTAGTTATATTCTTGTATATAGGAGGCAGTATTATAGTAGTTATATTCTTGTATATAGGAGGCAGTATTATAGTAGTTATATTCTTGTATATAGGAGCAGTATTATAGTAGTTATATTCTAGTATATAGGAGCAGTATTATAGTAGTTATATTCTTGTATATAGGAGCAGTATTATAGTAGTTATATTCTTGTATATATGAGGCAGTATTATAGTAGTTATATTTTTGTATATCGAGGGCAGTATTATAGTAGTTATATTCTTGTATATAGGAGCAGTATTATAGTAGTTATATTTTTGTATATAGGAGCAGTATTATAGTAGTTATATTCTTGTATATAGGGGCAGTATTATAGTAGTTATATTCTTGTATATAGGAGGCAGTATTATAGTAGTTATATTCTTGTATATAGGAGCAGTATTATAGTAGTTATATTCTTGTATATAGGAGCAGTATTATAGTAGTTATATTCTTGTATATAGGAGCAGTATTATAGTAGTTATATTCTTGTATATAGGAGCAGTATTATAGTAGTTATATTCTTGTATATAGGAGCAGTATTATCGTAGTTATATTCTTGTATATAGGAGCAGTATTATAGTAGTTATATTCTTGTATATAGGAGGCAGTATTATAGTAGTTATATTCTTGTATATAGGAGCAGTATTATAGTAGTTATATTCTTTTATATAGGAGCAGTATAATAGTAGTAATATTATTTTACATATGAGCATTATTACTGTATAGTAGATACAAAGCTTATGAATCACTTTTACTGTATGTGTTTTATTCCGTACGATGTATGTTGTTTTTTATATTTGTGCAGCACTTTTGTAACGTACACATCATTCGAGCTTAGGAGTCGGTTTTCCTTTTTTTTTTTCTTTTATTAGTAAGCTTTATAAACCCAGTAATGGAATAAACATGAGGACATTCCTTATACTAATAAAAATATCCATTATTGTTTTCTATTTGCACTTGATGAAGCGAAAAGACAAGCAGTATAACGAAATGTGTCATCACATATCCCAGGCAACTACAGACAAGTGAATTCTGGTGATGTTCTGTACTCTTTACCTGTATTACTGAAGTGTATGCACTGACTGGTGTCTGGTAGCGCCCCCCTACAGTACAGGGAGGTATTACATGTTCTGTACTCTTTACCTGTATTACTGAAGTGAATGCACTGACTGGTGTCTGGTAGCGCCCCCTTCAGTACAGGGAGGTATTACATGTTCTGTACTCTTTACCTGTATTACTGAAGTGTATACACTGACTGGTGTCTGGTAGCGCCCCCTACAGTACAGGGAGGTATTACATGTTCTGTACTCTTTACCTGTATTACTGAAGTGTATGCACTGACTGGTGTCTGGTAGCGCCCCCTACAGTACAGGGAGGTATTACATGTTCTGTACTCTTTACCTTTATTACTGAAGTGTATACACTGACTTGTGTCTGGTAGCACCCTCTACAGTACAGGGAGTATTACATGTTCTGTACTCTTTACCTGTATTACTGAAGTGTATACACTGACTGGTGTCTGATAGCGCCCTCTACAGTACAGGGAGGTATTACATGTTCTGTACTACTACTTACCTGTATTACTGAAGTGTATGCACTGACTGGTGTCTGGTAGCGCCCCTACAGTACAGTGAGGTATTACATGTTCTGTACTCTTTACCTGCATTACTGAAGTGTATGCACTGACTGGTGTCTGGTAGCGCCCCCTACAGTACAGGGAGGTATTACATGTTCTGTACTCTTTACCTGTATTACTGAAGTGTATGCACTGACTGGTGTCTGGTAGCGCCCCCTACAGTACAGGGAGGTATTACATGTTCTGTACTCTTTACCTGTATTACTGAAGTGTATGCACTGACTGGTGTCTGGTAGCGCCCCCACAGTACAGGGAGGTATTACATGTTCTGTACTCTTTACCTGTATTACTGAAGTGTATGCACTGACTGGTGTCTGGTAGCGCCCCCTACATTACAGGGAGGTATTACATGTTCTGTACTCTTTACCTGTATTACTGAAGTGTATGCACTGACTGGTGTCTGGTAGCGCCCCCTACAGTACAGGGAGGTTGTCACGATGCCGGCTGGCAGGTAGTGGATCCTCTGTGCCAGAGAGGGATTGGCGAGGACCGCGCTAGTGGACCGGTTCTAAGTCACTACTGGTTTTCACCAGAGCCCGCCGCAAAGCGGGATGGTCTTGCTGCGGCGGTAGTGACCAGGTCGTATCCACTAGCAACGGCTCACCTCTCTGACTGCTGATGGTAGGCGAGGTACAAGGGAGTAGACAGAAGCAAGGTCGGACGTAGCAGAAGGTCGGGGGCAGGCGGCAAGGTTCGTAGTCAGGGTGGATAGCAGAAGTTCTGGTACACAGGCTTTAGACACACAAAACGCTTTCACTAGGCACAAGGGCAACAAGATCCGGCAAGGGAGTGCATGGGAGGAGGTCAGATATAGTCAGGGACCAGGTGGAAGCCAATTAAGCTAATTGGGCCAGGCACCAATCATTGGTGCACTGGCCCTTTAAGTCTCAGGGAGCTGGCGCGCGCGCGCCCTAGAGAGCGGAGCCGCGCGCGCCAGCACATGACAGCAGGGGACGGGAACGGGTAAGTGACCTGGGATGCGATTCGCGAGCGGGCGCGTCCCACTGTGCGAATCGCATCCCCAACGGCCATGACAGTGCAGCGCTCCCGGTCAGCGGGACTGACCGGGGAGCTGCAGGGAGAAAGACGCCGTGAGCGCTCCGGGGAGGAGCGGGGACCCGGAGCGCTAGGCGTAACAGTACCCCCCCCCCTTAGGTCTCCCCTTTTTTTTGTCCGGTGACTGCCTCCCCTGGGATGAGGACACCGGGAAGGAATGGATGGTTTCCTCAATGGCAGGCAGTACAGCAGGAGTAGGAATGGGGAGGGAGGGCAGAGGGTGAAGCTTGGCACGGGGCAGGGAGACACAAGGACGGGAGCCATGAGGGGACACAGAGGCTTGCCTGAAGGGACTGGGAGGGGGGGAGAGGCATTTTCTGTGGCAGGCAGAGTCCCTAACGACCTTAGGGGGACCGGATACAGGAGGAACCACAGGGTCACGGCAGGGAGTACTGGGAACCGGTTTAAGGCAGTCCTTGGAACAAGAGGGACCCCAACTCTTGATCTCCCCAGTGGACCAGTCCAGGGTTGGGGAATGGTGTAGAAGCCAGGGTAGTCCAAGGAGAATTTCGGAAGTGCAATTGGGAAGGACCAAAAATTCAATTTTCTCGTGATGAGGTCCGATGCACATTAGGAGGGGCTCCGTGCGGTAACGCACGGTGCAATCCAACCTGGCTCCGTTGACCGCGGAAATGTGGAGTGGCTTGACAAGACGGGTCACCGGAATGCGGAATTTATTCACCAAGGACTCCCGAATAAAATTCCCAGAGGCACCAGAGTCCAGGCAGGCCACGGCTGAGAGGGAAGAGCTGGCTGAAGTAGAAATCCGTACAGGCACCGTGAGACGTGGAGAAGCCGACTTAGCATCAAGAGACGCCACACCCACGAGAGCTGGGTGCGAGCGTGCGTTTCCCAGACGTGGAGGACGGATAGGGCAATCCACCAAAAAATGTTCGGTACTGGCACAGTACAGACAAAGATTCTCTTCCTTACGGCGATTCCTCTCTTCCAGGGTCAGGCGAGACCAATCCACTTGCATGGCTTCCTCGGCGGGAGGCCTAGGCGCAGATTGCAGTGGAGACTGTGGGAGAGGTGTCCAGAGATCTAAGTCTTTTTCCTGGCGGAGCTCTTGGTGTCTCTCAGAAAAACGCATGTCAATGCGAGTGGCTAGATGAATGAGTTCATGCAGGTTAGCAGGAGTTTCTCGTGCGGCCAGAACATCTTTAATGTTGCTGGATAGGCCTTTTTTAAAGGTCGCGCAGAGGGCCTCATTATTCCAGGATAGTTCAGAAGCAAGAGTACGGAATTGTATGGCGTACTCGCCAACGGAAGAATTACCCTGGACCAGGTTCAGCAGGGCAGTCTCAGCAGAAGAGGCTCGGGCAGGTTCCTCAAAGACACTTCGAATTTCCGAGAAGAAGGAGTGTACAGAGGCAGTGACGGGGTCATTGCGGTCCCAGAGCGGTGTGGCCCATGACAGGGCTTTTCCAGACAGAAGGCTGACTACGAAAGCCACCTTAGACCTTTCAGTAGGAAACTGGTCCGACATCATCTCCATGTGCAGGGAACATTGCGAAAGAAAGCCACGGCAAAACTTAGAGTCCCCATTAAATTTGTCCGGCAAGGACAGGCGGAGGCTAGGAGTGGCCACTCGCTGCGGAAGGGGTGCAGGAGCTGGCGGAGGAGATGATTGCTGCTGAAGTTGCGACTGAAGTTGGTGCACAATGGTGGACATTTCCGACAGCTGGTGGGTTAGATGGGCGATCTGTCGGGATTGCTGGGCGACCACCGTGGTGATATCAGAGATATAAGGCAAAGGGACCTCAGCGGGATCCATGGCCGGATCTACTGTCACGATGCCGGCTGGCAGGTAGTGGATCCTCTGTGCCAGAGAGGGATTGGCGAGGACCGCGCTAGTGGACCGGTTCTAAGTCACTACTGGTTTTCACCAGAGCCCGCCGCAAAGCGGGATGGTCTTGCTGCGGCGGTAGTGACCAGGTCGTATCCACTAGCAACGGGTCACCTCTCTGACTGCTGACGATAGGCGAGGTACAAGGGAGTAGACAGAAGCAAGGTCGGACGTAGCAGAAGGTCGGGGGCAGGCGGCAAGGTTCGTAGTCAGGGTGGATAGCAGAAGTTCTGGTACACAGGCTTTAGACACACAAAACGCTTTCACTAGGCACAAGGGCAACAAGATCCGGCAAGGGAGTGCATGGGAGGAGGTCAGATATAGTCAGGGACCAGGTGGAAGCCAATTAAGCTAATTGGGCCAGGCACCAATCATTGGTGCACTGGCCCTTTAAGTCTCAGGGAGCTGGCGCGCGCGCGCCCTAGAGAGCGGAGCCGCGCGCGCCAGCACATGACAGCAGGGGACGGGAACGGGTAAGTGACCTGGGATGCGATTCGCGAGCGGGCGCGTCCCGCTGTGCGAATCGCATCCCCAACGGCCATGACAGTGCAGCGCTCCCGGTCAGCGGGACTGACTGGGGAGCTGCAGGGAGAAAGACGCCGTGAGCGCTCCGGGGAGGAGCGGGGACCCGGAGCGCTAGGCGTAACAGAGGTATTACATGTTCTGTACTCTTTACCTGTATTACTGAAGTGTATGCACTGACTGGTGTCTGGTAGCGCCCCCTACAGTACAGGGAGGTATTACATGTTCTGTACTCTTTACCTGTATTACTGAAGTGTATGCACTGACTGGTGTCTGGTAGCGCCCCCTTCAGTACAGGGAGGTATTACATGTTCTGTACTCTTTACCTGTATTACTGAAGTGTATACACTGACTGGTGTCTGGTAGCGCCCCCTACAGTACAGGGAGGTATTACATGTTCTGTACTCTTTACCTGTATTACTGAAGTGTATGCACTGACTGGTGTCTGGTAGCGCCCCCTACAGTACAGGGAGATAGTACATGTTCTGTACTCTTTACCTGTATTATTGAAGTGTATACACTGACTTGTGTCTGGTAGCGCCCCCTACAGTACAGGGAGTATTACATGTTCTGTACTCTTTACCTGTATTACTGAAGTGTATACACTGACTGGTGTCTGATAGCGCCCTCTACAGTATAGGGAGGTATTACATGTTCTGTACTACTACTTACCTGTATTACTGAAGTGTATGCACTGACTGGTGTCTGGTAGCGCCCCTACAGTACAGTGAGGTATTACATGTTCTGTACTCTTTACCTGTATTACTGAAGTGTATGCACTGACTGGTGTCTGGTAGCGCCCCCTACAGTACAGGGAGGTATTACATGTTCTGTACTCTTTACCTGTATTACTGAAGTGTATGCACTGACTGGTGTCTGGTAGCGCCCCCTACAGTACAGGGAGGTATTACATGTTCTGTACTCTTTACCTGTATTACTGAAGTGTATGCACTGACTGGTGTCTGGTAGCGCCCCCTACATTACAGGGAGGTATTACATGTTCTGTACTACTACTTACCTGTATTACTGAAGTGTATGCAGTGACTGGTGTCTGGTAGCGCCCCTACAGTACAGGGAGGTATTACATGTTCTGTACTCTTTACCTGTATTACTGAAGTGTATGTACTGACTGGTGTCTGGTAGCGCCCCCTACAGTACAGGGCGGTATTACATGTTCTGTATACTCTTTACCTGTATTACTGAAGTGTATGTACTGACTGGTGTCTGGTAGCACCCCCTACAGTACAGGGAGGTATTACATGTTCTGTACTCTTTACCTGTATTACTGAAGTGTATGCACTGACTGTTGTCTGGTAGCGCCCCCTACAGTACAGGGAGGTATTACATGTTCTGTTCTACTCTTTACCGGTATTACTGAAGTGTATGCTCTGACTGGCGTCTGGTAGCGCCCCCTACAGTACAGGGAGGTATTACATGTTCTGTACTCTTTACCTGTATTACTGAAGTGTATGCACTGACTGGTGTCTGGTAGTGCCCACTACAGTACAGGGCGGTATTACATTTTGTGTACTCTTTACCTGTATTACTGAAGTGTATGCACTGACTGGTGTCTGGTAGTGCCCCCTACAGTACAGGGAGGTATTACATGTTCTGTACTCTTTACCTGTACCAGGGTTAGCTGCTCCTTAGGATACCAGGTGAGGGCGGCTCCATGTTACTTTTTTAGGACACTGTGTACTGTACAGGACCCTGAAGAAGCTCCTGTCCTCTACATAGACAGTGATTACAGTTCCAGCAGATCTTTATTACTTTTATATGTAAGGATTTGCTTTATCTATATTAGTTATCTACTTACTTTTCTTTAATCCTCACTTTTTCCTATTTTTGGATGACATTTTGGGGCTTCAGAACCAATTACCAGGTTTCCATAGAGTTCTGGTCTCAACATACAATGGTCTCAACATACAATGGTCGTCCTGGAACTGATTAATATTGTAACTAGTCTAGTGTTAGCTGCGCCCTATGTGAGGACCTCTTGGACTATATACAGGTTCTAAGTACAGAACATTTTGTATGGAAAGTTGCAGTCACATGACCTCAATAAGGTTTGGATTGTGTTTGGTCTCGGACTCTTTGTCATGTACCTGGTTGACTTTACTCTCACACCGACCCTGATTTACTATTGTAAACCCGACCTGTTTTATTTGAAAGTGGGTGGGCTCTTCTCGGCTGTCCGCAGCAGATTTTCCGTGGCGGAATTTACGCCACAGTTCCTACTGACTTCAATAGGGCTTGTGGCGGATTTTCCGCAGTGTACATTCTGCCGCGGAAAATCTGCTGCGTACAGCCGAGAAGAGCCCGCCCACTTTCAAATACGCAGCGGAAAAAATCGAGTGAACGTACCCAAACTCTCCATTTTACTAAAACAACCAGAAAAAGGGGAGTGGCTGGCAGGAAAAGGAGGTGTGGCTGATGGAAAAGGGGCGTGTTCCTGATATTTTTGAAAAATCCAATTCCAAAGGATGGGGGATAAGATGTCTGATCGTGGGGATCTCCCCCCGGGACCTTGCGCAGCGGCAGTGGTTGTGACTTCACGCCATGCCCCCTCCATTCATGTCTATGGGAGGGGGCGTGTCGGCCGACACGCCCCCTCCCATAGACATGAATGGAGGGGGTGCAACATGACGTCACGAGGGGCCATGACGATCGCGGCCTGTTCAGAACTCTGGAGCACCGGAGTACCCCTTAAAATTCTTGACTTCCTCATCTAATGGTTGTAGCCTATGTATGATTTATAGGTTTGCTACCTATAGGTGTCACTAGAGAGACAGTTTCCTTCCTGCTGGCTGAGAGCTCATTTGCATACTTTTTTCCCAGGAAGCATTGCCTGTATGGACAGGCTGGATACATTCTTTAGTGTTTTTGACCTTTTAGATTTACCCAGTAATGGATTCCATGAAGAGACGTTAGTGACGGACGCGAAGATCTTCTGAGCTGCAGCTTTTACATATATAAATATATGAAGGGAAATATAATCCAAAACACGCAGATCCCGGCGGCTGTGTCCTCCTCTGTATTGTGACCCTGATGATTTATCCTGATTGGAGGGTCATTAGGTAACACACAAGAACAACAAAGATTTACAGGGAAGACTAAATTATTACTATAAATACTAAACAAATCCAATAACTTTTTTTTAAATCAGATTTTCTAGACTGGATACAATTGTATCAGCTGAGAGCAGGACGAGCTATGTACAATGTATCAGTCTGGGGTCCAGGATGTTTAGCTCACAGAGCATTGTCTAGACTGGATACAATTGTATCACTTCTCAGCTGAGAGCAGGACGAGCTATGTACAATGTATCAGTCTGGAGTCCAGGATGTTTAGCTCACAGAGCATTGTCTAGACTGGATACAATTGTATCAGCTGAGAGCAGGACGAGCTATGTACAATGTATCAGTCTGGGGTCCAGTATGTTTAGCTCACAGAGCATTGTCTAGACTGGATAAAATTGTATCATCTGAGGGCAGGACGAGCTATGTACAATGTATCAGTCTGGAGTCCAGGATGTTTAGCTCACAGAGCATTGTCTAGACTGGATAAAATTGTATCATCTGAGGGCAGGATGAGCTATGTACAGTGTATCAGTCTGGAGTCCAGGATGTTTAGCTCACAGAGCATTGTCTAGACTGGATACAATTGTATCACTTCTCAGCTGAGAGCAGGACGAGCTATGTACAATGTATCAGTCTGGAGTCCAGGAGGTTTAGCTCACAGAGCATTGTCTAGACTGGATACAATTGTAGCACTTCTCAGCTGAGAGCAGGACTAGCTATGTACAATGTATCAGTCTGGGGTCCAGGATGTTTAGCTCACAGAGCATTGTCTAGACTGGATACAATTGTATCACTTCTCAGCTGAGAGCAGGACTAGCTATGTACAATGTATCAGTCTGGGGTCCAGGATGTTTAGCTCACAGAGCATTGTCTAGACTGGATATAATTGTATCACTTCTCAGCTGAGAGCAGGACGAGCTATGTACAATGTATCAGTCTGGGGTCCGGGATGTTTAGCTCACAGAGCATTGTCTATACTGGATACAATTGTATCACTTCTCAGCTGAGAGCAGGACGAGCTATGTACAATGTATCAGTCTGGAGTCCAGGGTGTTTAGCTCACAGAGCATTGTCTAGACCTGATACAATTGTATCTATTGATAGTACTATACAGTGTACCGGTCATATAATAGAAAACATTTGATTATATGGGGGTGTGATTGTCCCCCATGTTAGGACATTATAACGTTCCCTTATTTCGGTGGAGTTTCGGCTCTGATCATCTGTTGTAGAAGCTGCCAGTATTATTCCGGGAGCTGCCAGCGGCGTCTTCTCTGGAATAAACCTCCTGCGATTTATAAGATTCTCGTGGTCAGAACTTCTGCCAAGTCTGAGGAGCCGCGAGTTCACAATGTACAACAGCAGACTCCAACCTTCAGCTCCTCCGTGTAACTACAACTCCCAGCATGCTCCGGCAGCCTTCACTTCTCTGTCGTTGTGTAACCGCAGGTCTGATAGCCTCTAGCTCTGTGGTGTAACTACAACTCCCAGCATGGCTTAGTAGCCTACTCTCCAGCTGTTTGTGAACTATAAGTCCCATGTCTGTTTCTATATCTCACAGCGTACCCTAAAAACGACAGCATTACAGCTCTTGTTTGACTACAACACCCAGCAAGCCCTTAGATTGTAAGAGGTAACCTGCTACATAATGACCATAGAAGCGACACATCAAACACTTGTTGGCATCAGACCATTGTATTTAAATAAAGCCGCCATATAACATTTATAGTGCTATTACACATTGTACTGTCTTTGCTGTCATGTTTTTGCCTGAATTACCCCAGACAGAAAGTTGTGTAGCCCTCTTATTGTCAGTGTGGCGTTATTTCAGCAGCTACATTTCTCCTCCCTCCCTCCTGATAGGAAGTTGTGTAGTCCTCTTATTGTCAGTGTGGTGTTGCCTCAGTAGCATCCTGTCTCCTCCCTCTCCCTCCTGACAGGAAGTTGTGTAGTCTGCTCTAATCAGTGAGGTGTTGTCTCAGCAACTCCCCGGCTCCTCCCTTTCTCCTGATAGTAAGTTGTGTAGCCCTCTCATTGTCAGTGTGTTAGTTTCAGCAGCTCCCCACATCCTCCCTCTCTCCCAAAAGGAAGTTGTGTAGTCCTCTTTGATTGTCAGTGAGGTGTTGTTTCAGCAGCTCCCTGGCTCCTCCCTCTCTCCTGACAGGAAGTTGTGTAGTCCTCTTATTGTCAGTGTGGTATTGTCTCAGCAGCCTTGTGCTTAAGGGGGTACTCCACTGGAAAGCATTTTTTAAATCAACTGGTGCAAAAAAGTTAAGCAGATTTGTAAATAACTTCTATTAAAAAAAAATCTTAATCCTTCCAGTACTTATCAGCTGCTGTATGATCCACAGCAAGTTCTTTTCCTTTGAATTTCCTTTCTGCCTGACCACAGTACACTTTTAGGAACTGTCCATAGTAGGAGCAAATCCCCACAGAAAACCTCTCCTACTCTGGACAGTTCCTGACATGGACAGAGGTGTCAGCAGAGAGCACTGTGGTCAGACAGAAAGGAAATTCAAAAAGAAAAGAGCTTCCTGTGAAGCATACAGCAGCTAATAAGTACTGAAAGGATTAAGACTTTTAGATAGGAGTAATTTACAAATCTGTTTAACTGGCACCAGTTGATTAAAACATATTTTTCCAGTGGAGTACCCCTTTAACAATGCCACTGGCAGAGGAGCAGACAGGGAGTAAATACAGCAGGTGCTGCAGAGCAATAGTCTGCTGTGTATTGAAAGGTTTTTGCAGCAGCTATGGGCGGGAAACTGGCAGTAGGTGTCTAACAGTTCAACCATAAAGACCAGGAGAGGAATTTTTGGACTATCTTGGCCCATCATTTGCCCGATCATTCTCCTAATGCTCCGGGGACCTCCACCTCTGCTCAGGAGCGGAGTCATTACTCACGGGACGGTATTATTGAGCCGATTGATGATCCGTCATGGCTCTGGAGCGCGTCCACGGCAGCGCTAAGAGGTCGCTTCATCCCGCGTCCTGCCAATAAGCCGTCAGAATGCTGAGAGGAGCGCGCGGTGAGCTCTGCTGCTCCGGCTTACTCATCGCTTCTAGAAGCATTTATCATCCGTATGCGAGAAACCTGCGCAAAAGTGCCTGTGCGCCAATAATTCCTTAAAGGGGTACTCCGGTGGAAAACAGTTTTTTTTTTTAATCACCTGGTGCCAGAAAGTTAAACAGATTTGTAAATTACTTCTATTGAAAAAAAAAAAAATCTTTATCCTTCCAGTACTTATTAGCTGCTGTATACTACAGAGAAAGTTATTTTCTTTTTGGATTTCTTTTTTTTTTTCTGACCACAGTGCTCTCTGCTGACACCTCTGTCCGTATCAGGAACTGTCCAAAAAAGGAGCAAATCCCCATAGCAAACCTAGGCTGCTCTGGACAGTTCCTGATATGGACAGAGGTGTCAGCAGAGAGCACTGTGGTCAGAAAAAATAAATAAATCCAAAAACAAAAGACGTTTCTCTGTAGTATACAGCAGCTTATAAGTACTGGAAGGATAAAGATTTTTTTTATAGAAGCAATAGATGAATGATCCACAGCTCCAAATCCTCGGCATTCACAATGCTTTCTGTTTTGTTGCAAAACTACAACTCCCAGCATGCCCGGACAGCCAAAGGCTGTCCGGGCATGCTGGGAGTTGTAGTTTTGCAACAGCTGGAGGAACCCTGGTTGGGAAACACTGCTTTTATCCTATCATGTGTGATACTATCTACTGAGCTACTGTATCTAATCTTGTCATGTGTGATACTATCTGCTGAGCTGCTGTATCTAATCCTATCATGTGTGATACAATCTGCGGAGCTGCTGTATCTAATCCTATCGTGTGATACTATCTGCTTAGCTGCTGTATCTAAACATATCATGTGTGCTATATTCTGCTAAACTACTGTATCTTATTCTATCGTGTGTGATACAATCTTCTCGACTGGTGTATCTAATCCTATTATGTGTGAATCTTGTCTGCTCAGCTGGGTATCTAAGCCTATCATGTGTGATACTGTCTGTTAAGCTGCTGTATCTAATTCTATCATGTGTGATACTGTCTGTTAAACTGCTGTATCTAATCCTATCGTTTTCTAGTCTGCTCAGCTGCTGTATCTAATCCAGTGATGTGTGATACTGTCTGCAATGATTTTCTCCGTCAGGCATCTGTTACATGTAGGAGCACTATGTGACATGACCCTTGCAATAATGCTGTATCCAATCCTATCATGTGTGATACAGTCTGCTAAGATACTGTATCTAATCCTATCATGTGTGATACAGTCTGCTAAGATACTGTATCTAATCCTATCATGTGTGATACAGTCTGCTAAGATACTGTATCCAATCCTATCATGTGTGATACAGTCTGCTAAGACACTGTATCTAATCTTATCATGTGTTATACAGTCTGCTGAGCTGCTGTATCTAATCCTATCATGTGTGATACAGTCTGTTGAGCTGCTGTATCTAATCCTATCATGTGTGATAGTCTGTTGAGTTGTATCTAATCCTATCATGTGTGATACAGTCTGCTAAGATACTGTATCTAATCCTATCATGTGTGATACAGTCTGCTAAGATACTGTATCCAATCCTATCATGTGTGATACAGTCTGCTAAGACACGGTATCGAATCTTATCATGTGTTATACAGTCTGCTGAGCTGTTGTATCTAATCCTATCATGTGTGATACAGTCTGTTGAGCTGTTGTATCTAATCCTATCATGTGTGATAGTCTGTTGAGTTGTTGTATCTAATCCTATCATGTGTGATACAGTCTGTTGAGTTGCTGTATCTAATCCTATCATGTGTGATACTGTCTGTTGAGCTGTTGTATCTAACCCTATCATGTGTGATACAGTCTGTTGAGTTTCTGTTTCTAATCCTATCATGTGTGATACAGTCTGTTGAGCTAATGTATCTAATCCTATCATGTGTGATACAGTCTGTTGAGCTGCTTTATCTAATCCTATCATGTGTGATACTGTCTGTTGAGCTGTTGTTTCTAATCCTATCATGTGTGATACAGTCTGTTGAGCTGTTGTATCTAATCCTATCATGTGTGATACAGTTTGTTGAGCTGTTGTATCTAATCCTATCATGTGTGATACAGTCTCTTGAGCTGCTGTATCTAATCCTATCATGTGTGATACAGTCTGTTGAGCTGTTGTATCTAATCCTATCATGTGTGATACAGTCTGTTGAGTTGCTGTATCTAATCCTATCATGTGTGATACTGACTGCTGAGCTGCTGTATCTAATCCTATCATGTGTGATACAGTCTCTTGAGCTGTTGTATCTAATCCTATCATGTGTGATACTGTCTGATGGGTGATATCTTTTATGGATCCCACTAGTAGATATGTTGTCAGAGATTGCTTCACTACTAAGAACGGCTGCCATTCAGGAGTCTAGGAAAGCCGAGGGGCAATCTTATTAGATGTCCGTATTAGACATGTAGTCAGAAATAAGTTACTTTGGTGTCATTACACAGCTAGGCAGAATTGCTCAACCTACAGAATTGCCATTCAGGAGTGTAGGAAAGCTGGGTGACGCTCCTAATAGATGTCTGATAAGTTATTTTAGTGTCATTACACAGCTAGGCTGAATTGCTCAACGTGAACTTACATGGACATCACTTACTAAAGTCTTGCATCAAGACTAAGCAGGATTGCCATTCAGGAATCTAGGAAAGATTGGTGATATTCTCTATTGTTCTCATTACGAGACATATTGTCAGAGATTGCTTAACGCCTAAGAACGGCTGCCCTTCAGGATGTTAGGAAAGCTGGGTGACATCCTTTATAGCCTTTCTGACATGTGTTAGATCAGTGTTTCCCAACCAGGGTGCCTCCAGCTGTTGCAAATCTACAACTCCCAGCATGCCCGGACAGCCTTCGGCTGTCCGGGCATGCTGGGAGTTGTAGTTTTGCAACAAAACAGAAAGCCATTATGGCCCCTATAGATAAAGCAGTGCTAATGATGTAATATCCTATAATTCCGTGTTGCAGAACAGTGAGTCAGTGCCGCTCTCCCCGCACTGTATCGCTGTCAGCACCTTCTAAACATTTCCATCATTGCGCTGAGTGGTTTTCTCTCTCTCACATTGATCTGTGTTTGGACACTCAGGAAGCTTATTTATCCGGAGCAAACACACAGTCAGCTCTGCTACATAATGCAATAGTCTGCAAATCACATCCACACACTGAAAGCCCAGGGGAAATCACCCACTATGACCACAACTCTCATCATTTCCTTATTGCCACAACTAAACATATTTTTTCATGAGGCTTTGCCACAAGTTTCGGCTACAGAGCCTGTCATTAAAGTTGTGTAGCCCTCTAATTGTCAGTGTGGTGTTGTCTCAGCAGCTACGCGGCTCCTCTCCTGACAGGAAGTTGTGTAGTACCCTAATTGTCAGTGTGGTGTTGTCTCAGTAGCTCCGCAGCTCCTCTCCTGACAGGAAGTTGTGTAGTCCTCTCATTGTCACTGTGGTGTTGCCTCAGCAGCTCCCCAGCTCCTCCCTCTCTTCTGACAGGAATTTGCATAGTCTGCTCATTGTCACTGTGATGTTGTTTCAGCAGCTCCCTGACTCCTCCCTCTCTCCTGACAGGAAGTTGTGTAGTCTTGTCAGTGTGGTGTTGCCTCAGCATCTCCTGACTCCTCCCTCTCTCCTGACAGGAAGTTGTGTAGTCTTGTCAGTGTGGTGTTGTCTGGGAAGCTCCCCGACTCCTCCCTCTCTCTCTCCAGAGGAAATGGTTTCATCTTGCTGCCTTGTGCTGAATAGTTCCTCAGGCAGAGGAGCACACAGGGAGTGCATGCAGCAGGTGCTGAAGAGCAGTAGTCTGCTGTGTACTGAAATGTTTCAAAGCAGCAGACATGAGTGCTGTGGGAGAGGAGTAGGCAGCGTGAGAGGATGTGATGGATAGCAATGCATTCTGGGAATTGTAGTACTGAGCCTGACACTAAATGGGCAATGGTCACTGACTGGTGGGGGCAGCGTCAGCCTTCAAGGAAGGCTCAGTATAGGTGGGCACTGTAAATGGCACTATCGTGTTAGCACTGTATGGCTTTATGTGCGCACAGATGGGTGGCATTTTTTGAGCACGGTATGCTGACACTGGACATCATATGGCAGTATTATCTGTGTACTGTATGGCGGTATTATTCGGTCACTATGTATGGTAATGTAAATACCTTGCAATATAAGGTTTTTCTATTGCATAGTGTTCTATAGCATGTTTGTACAAGAGTGGAAGTATTATGTGAACATGGCTGTCACGATGCCGGCTGGCAGAAGGTGGATCCTCTGTGCCAGAGAGGGATTGGCGTGGACCGTGCTAGTGGACCGGTTCTAAGTCACTACTGGTTTTCACCAGAGCCCGCCGCAAAGCGGGATGGTCTTGCTGCGGCGGTAGTGACCAGGTCGTATCCACTAGCAACGGCTCACCTCTCTGGCTGCTGAAGATAGGCGCGGTACAAGGGAGTAGACAGAAGCAAGGTCGGACGTAGCAGAAGGTCGGGGCAGGCAGCAAGGATCGTAGTCAGGGGCAACAGCAGGAGGTCTGGAACACAGGCTAGGAACACACAGGGAAACGCTTTCACTGGCACAATGGCAACAAGATCCGGCGAGGGAGTGAAGGGGAAGTGAGGTATAAATAGGGAGCGCACAGGTGAACACACTAATTAGAACCACTTGCGCCAATCAGCGGCGCAGTGGCCCTTTAAATCGCAGAGACCCGGCGCGCGCGCGCCCTAGGGAGCGGGGCCGCGCGCGCCGGGACAGGACCGACGGAGAGCGAGTCAGGTACGGGAGCCGGGGTGCGCATCGCGAGCGGGCGCCACCCGCATCGCGAATCGCATCCCGGCTGGAGGCGGTATCGCAGCGCACCGGGTCAGTGGATCTGACCGGAGCGCTGCAGTAGCGAGAGTGTAGCGAGCGCTCCGGGGAGGAGCGGGGACCCGGAGCGCTCGGCGTAACAGTACCCCCCCCCCTTGGGTCTCCCCTTCTTCTTAGAGCCTGAGAACCTGAGGAGCAGACTTTTGTCTAGGATATTGTCCTCAGGTTCCCAGGATCTCTCTTCAGGACCACAACCCTCCCAATCGACCAAAAAAAAAGTTTTCCCTCTGACCTTCTTGGAGGCCAGTATCTCTTTAACGGAGAAGATGTCAGAGGAGCCGGAAACAGGAGTGGGAGAAACAAGTTTGGGAGAGAAACGGTTGATGATGAGTGGTTTAAGAAGAGAAACGTGAAAGGCATTAGGAATACGAAGAGAAGGAGGAAGAAGAAGTTTGTAAGAGACAGGATTAATCTGGCACAAAATTTTCAAAGGACCAAGATAGCGTGGTCCCAATTTGTAGCTAGGGACACGGAAGCGGACATATTTAGCGGAGAGCCATACCTTGTCTCCAGGAGAAAAAATGGGGGGAGCTCTTCTTTTCTTATCAGCAAACTTCTTCATGCGTGATGAAGCCTGTAAGAGAGAATTTTGGGTTTCTTTCCATATGGTGGAAAGATCATGAGATATTTCATCCACAGCGGGCAGACCAGAGGGCAAGGGGGTAGGGAGGGGGGGAAGAGGGTGACGGCCGTACACCACGAAAAATGGGGATTTGGAGGAAGATTCAGAGACTCTGAAGTTATACGAGAATTCGGCCCATGGTAGAAGATCTGCCCAGTCATCCTGGCGGGAGGAAACAAAATGCCGTAAATAATCACCCAGGACCTGGTTAATTCTTTCTACTTGCCCATTGGATTGAGGATGATAGGCAGAAGAAAAGTTTAATTTAATCTTGAGTTGTTTACAGAGAGCCCTCCAGAATTTTGACACGAATTGGACGCCTCTGTCCGAGACGATCTGCGTGGGCAACCCGTGAAGACGAAAAATGTGTACAAAAAATTGTTTAGCCAACTGAGGCGCTGAAGGAAGACCAGGAAGAGGAATAAAATGTGCCATCTTGGAGAATCGATCAACGACCACCCAAACAACAGTGTTGCCACGGGATGGGGGTAAGTCTGTAATAAAGTCCATACCAATCAGAGACCAAGGCTGTTCGGGGACAGGCAGAGGATGAAGAAGACCAGCGGGCTTCTGGCGAGGAGTCTTATCCCGGGCACAGACAGTGCAGGCTCGCACAAAATCCACAACATCCGTCTCCAGAGTCGGCCACCAATAGAAGCGGGAGATGAGTTGCACAGATTTCTTGATGCCCACATGGCCTGCGAGATGGGAGGAGTGACCCCATTTGAGGATTCCGAGGCGTTGGCGTGGAGAAACAAAGGTCTTCCCTGGAGGAGTTTGCCTGATGGAGGCTGGAGAAGTGGAGATCAGGCAGTCAGGAGGAATGATGTGTTGCGGAGAGAGCTCTACTTCCGAGGCATCCGAGGAACGAGAGAGAGCATCGGCCCTAATGTTCTTATCGGCAGGCCGAAAGTGAATTTCAAAATTAAATCGGGCAAAGAACAGAGACCACCGGGCCTGGCGAGGATTCAGCCGTTGGGCAGACTGGAGATAGGAGAGATTCTTGTGATCGGTGTAAATAATAACTGGAAATCTTGATCCCTCCAGCAGATGCCTCCATTCCTCAAGTGCTAATTTAATGGCCAGTAGTTCTCGATCCCCGATGGAGTAGTTCCTCTCCGCCGGAGAGAAGGTCCTAGAAAAAAAAACCACAAGTAACAGCATGCCCGGAAGAATTTTTTTGTAGAAGGACCGCTCCAGCTCCTACTGAGGAGGCATCAACCTCCAATAGGAAGGGTTTAGATGGGTCAGGTCTGGAGAGCACGGGAGCAGAAGAAAAGGCAGACTTGAGCTGTTTAAAGGCGTCTTCCGCTTGAGGAGGCCATGACTTAGGATTGGCATTCTTTTTGGTTAAAGCCACGATAGGAGCCACAATGGTAGAAAAATGTGGAATAAATTGTCTGTAATAATTGGCGAACCCCAAAAAACGTTGGATAGCACGGAGTCCGGAGGGGCGTGGCCAATCTAAGACGGCAGAGAGTTTGTCTGGATCCATTTGTAGTCCCTGGCCAGAGACCAAGTATCCTAGGAAAGGAAGAGATTGACATTCAAACAGACATTTCTCCATTTTGACATAAAGTTGATTGTCACGAAGTCTCTGAAGAACCATGCGGACATGCTGGCGGTGTTCTTCTAGGTTGGCAGAAAAAATCAGGATATCGTCCAGATACACAACAACACAGGAATATAAGAGATCACGAAAAATTTCATTAACAAAGTCTTGGAAGACGGCAGGGGCGTTGCACAGGCCAAAGGGCATGACCAGATACTCAAAGTGTCCATCTCTAGTGTTAAATGCTGTTTTCCATTCATCCCCCTCTCTGATGCGGATGAGATTATAAGCACCTCTTAAGTCCAGTTTGGTAAAGATGTGGGCACCTTGGAGGCGATCAAAGAGTTCAGAGATGAGGGGTAGGGGGTAGCGGTTCTTTACCGTGATTTTATTAAGTCCGCGGTAGTCAATGCAAGGACGTAGGGAGCCATCTTTTTTGGACACAAAGAAAAATCCGGCTCCGGCAGGAGAGGAGGACTTGCGGATAAAGCCCTTTTTTAAATTTTCCTGGATGTACTCAGACATAGCAAGAGTCTCTGGGGCGGACAGAGGATAGATTCTGCCCCGGGGTGGAGTAGTGCCCGGGAGGAGGTCAATAGGACAGTCATAAGGCCTGTGAGGAGGTAGAGTCTCAGCTTGTTTTTTGCAAAAAACATCCGCAAAGTCCATATAGGCCTTAGGGAGACCGGTTACAGGGGGAACCACAGGGTCACGGCAAGGAGAACTGGGAACCGGTTTAAGGCAGTCCTTGAAACAAGAGGAACCCCAACTCTTGATCTCCCCTGTGGACCAATCCAGGGTTGGGGAATGGTGTTGAAGCCAGGGTAGTCCGAGGAGAATTTCGGAAGTGCAATTGGGGAGGACCAAAAACTCAATTTTCTCGTGATGAGGTCCGATGCACATTAGGAGGGGCTCCGTGCGGAAACGTATGGTACAGTCCAATCTTTCATTGTTAACACAATTGATGTAGAGGGGTCTGGCGAGACTGGTCACCGGGATGTTGAACCTGTTGATGAGAGAGGCCAAAATAAAATTTCCTGCAGATCCGGAATCCAAGAAGGCCATAGTAGAGAAGGAGAAGGTAGAGGCAGACATCCGCACAGGCACAGTAAGGCGTGGAGAAGCAGAGTTGACATCAAGAACTGTCTCACCTTTGTGCGGAGTCAGCGTACGTCTTTCCAGGCGGGGAGGACGGATAGGACAATCCTTCAGGAAGTGTTCGGTACCGGCACAGTACAGGCAGAGATTCTCCATGCGGCGTCGTGTCCTCTCTTGAGGTGTCAGGCGAGACCGGTCGACCTGCATAGCCTCCACGGCGGGAGGCACAGGAACGGATTGCAGAGGACCAGAGGAGAGAGGAGCCGGGGAGAAAAAACGCCTCATGCGAACAAAGTCCATATCCTGGCGGAGCTCCTGACGCCTTTCGGAAAAACGCATGTCAATGCGAGTGGCTAGATGAATGAGTTCATGTAGGTTAGCAGGGATTTCTCGTGCGGCCAGAACATCTTTAATGTTGCTGGATAGGCCTTTTTTAAAGGTCGCGCAGAGGGCCTCATTATTCCAGGATAGTTCAGAAGCAAGAGTACGGAATTGTACGGCATACTCGCCAACGGAAGAATTACCCTGGACCAGGTTCAACAGGGCAGTCTCAGCAGAAGAGGCTCGGGCAGGTTCCTCAAAGACACTACGAATTTCCGAGAAGAAGGAGTGTACAGAGGCAGTGACAGGGTCATTGCGGTCCCAGAGCGGTGTGGCCCATGACAGAGCTTTTCCAGACAGAAGGCTGACTACGAAAGCCACCTTAGACCTTTCAGTAGGAAACTGGTCCGACATCATCTCCAAGTGCAGGGAACATTGTGAAAGAAAGCCACGGCAAAATTTAGAGTCCCCATCAAATTTATCCGGCAAGGATAGTCGTAGACCAGAAGCGGCCACTCGCTGCGGAGGAGGTGCAGGAGCTGGCGGAGGAGATGGTTGCTGAAGCTGTGGTAGTAGCTGCTGTAGCATCATGGTCAGTTGAGACAGCTGGTGGCCTTGTTGCGCTATCTGTTGTGACTGCTGGGCGACCACCGTGGTGAGGTCGGCGACAACTGGCAGAGGGACTTCAGCGGGATCCATGGCCGGATCTACTGTCACGATGCCGGCTGGCAGGAGGTGGATCCTCTGTGCCAGAGAGGGATTGGCGTGGACCGTGCTAGTGGACCGGTTCTAAGTCACTACTGGTATTCACCAGAGCCCGCCGCAAAGCGGGATGGTCTTGCTGCGGCGGTAGCAACCAGGTCGTATCCACTAGCAACGGCTCGACCTCTCTGACTGCTGAAGATAGGCGCGGTACAAGGGAGTAGACAGAAGCAAGGTCGGACGTAGCAGAAGGTCGGGGCAGGCAGCAAGGATCGTAGTCAGGGGCAACGGCAGGAGGTCTGGAACACAGGCTAGGAACACACAAGGAAACGCTTTCACTGGCACAATGGCAACAAGATCCGGCAAGGGAGTGCAGGGGAAGTGAGGTATAAATAGGGAGTGCACAGGTGAACACACTGATTAGAACCACTGCGCCAATCAGCGGCGCAGTGGCCCTTTAAATCGCAGAGACCCGGCGCGCGCGCGCCCTAGGGAGCGGGGCCGCGCGCGCCGGGACGGGACCGACGGAGAGCGAGTCAGGTACGGGAGCCGGGGTGCGCATCGCGAGCGGGCGCCACCCGCATCGCGAATCGCATCCCGGCTGGAGGCGGTATCGCAGCGCACCGGGTCAGTGGATCTGACCGGAGCGCTGCAGTAGCGAGAGTGTAGCGAGCGCTCCGGGGAGGAGCGGGGACCCGGAGCGCTCGGCGTAACAATGGCATGGCGGCATTAGTTAGGGACACATGCCGTACTGTACTATATGGTGCTATTATTTAGATTATTTATGCCCTGTATGATGGTTTTATTTAGACTTTAACTTGAAATATTAGCTATATATATTTTATGATGTTCTACAGCATAGTCTGGCACATGTATAGACATTTAATGGTGATATTATTTGGTTGTGCATGATTTGGTGGCATTATTTGTGCCATGTGTTATGGTATTATTGATACTGTGGTGGTATCATTAGTGTACTGTATGGCAGTGGTATATAGTGGTATTACTTGGAAATGGTGTGGTAGTATTATACGTGTACTGTATGGCAGTGGTATATAGTGGTATTACTTGGAAATGGTGTGGTAGTATTATACATGTACTGTATGGCAGTGGTATATAGTGGTATTACTTGGAAATGGTGTGGTAGTATTATATGTGTACTGTATTGTAGTACTTTATAGTATTACAATAGAAGCTCCCAATAGCGGACACTCATAGGGAATAAAAAAGTGTCCCCTATAGAGAGGTGTCCCCTATAGAGAGGTGTCCCCTATAGAGAGGTGTCCCCTATAGAGAGGTGTCCCTTATTGGGAAAAAGGCTGAAAATTCTTCCTAAATGACCAAATCGTGTCCTGTACTCACTATAGAGTGTAATTACCTATAAAACATGATGAAAAGCAATAATACAGTATAATCTCCCAGTGTCTTGTAATCTCCCCTTATCCCTCCCCCGTATCATTTCATCCCATCTATACCCCTGTGCCACTTATTCCCCCGTACCATGTGCTAAATTACCCCCCCCCCCCTACCCTCTGTGCCACATAATTTTCCCTTGATTCCCCCCCCCCCCCCCCACGGTATTATTTCATACCCCCTTCTTTACCTCTGTGTAAATTCATACAGGGGCATAAATGGGGAATAAAATGGCACAGGGGTGGTAAAGAGGGGGTGATGAATCTGTATGGCAGCGGTATATAGTGGTATTACTTGGAAATGGTTTGATAGTATTATAAATGCACTGTATGGCAGTGGTATTACTTGGAAATGGTTTGGTAGTATTATAAGTGCACTGTAGTACAGTATTATGTAGCACCATTACTTGGAAATGGTGTGGTAGTATTATATGTGTACTGTATTGTAGTACTTTATAGTATTACAATAGAAGCTCCCAATAGCGGACACTCATAGGGAATAAAAAAGTGTCCCCTATAGAGAGGTGTCCCCTATAGAGAGGTGTCCCCTATAGAGAGGTGTCCCCTATAGAGAGGTGTCCCTTATTGGGAAAAAGGCTGAAAATTCTTCCTAAATGACCAAATCGTGTCCTGTACTCACTATAGAGTGTAATTACCTATAAAACATGATGAAAAGCAATAATACAGTATAATCTCCCAGTGTCTTGTAATCTCCCCTTATCCCTCCCCCGTATCATTTCATCCCATCTATACCCCTGTGCCACCTTATTCCCCCGTACCTTGTGCTAAATTACCCCCCCCCCCCCCCTACCCTCTGTGCCACATAATTTTCCCTTGATCCCCCCCCCCCCCCCCCACGGTATTATTTCATACCCCCTTCTTTACCTCTGTGTAAATTCATACAGGGGCATAAATGGGGAATAAAATGGCACAGGGGTGGTAAAGAGGGGGTGATGAATCTGTATGGCAGTGGTATATAGTGGTATTACTTGGAAATGGTTTGATAGTATTATAAATGCACTGTATGGCAGTGGTATTACTTGGAAATGGTTTGGTAGTATTATAAGTGCACTGTAGTACAGTATTATGTAGCACCATTACTTGGAAATGGTGTGGTGGAAAAGCTATTATGGTATTATTTGTGTGCAGTATGGTGGCAGTATATATATGCTATATAGTAGTGTTGCCTAAAAAAATGTTGTGGTTGTATTATTTGTGTACTGTATGGCGGTAGTATTTATACACAATATAGACGGTATTGCTTGTGCACTGTATTGTTGTATTATTAAGGTACCAGGATTAAAAATAGCCACCATACTGTCTAGGAAAGCCTCTAATATATGTAGAAACGCAAAACAGCAAAAACCTCAGTGCAGTTAATAAAATAGTCTAGACTATTGTCTACTACGCGCTATATGGCGGTACTAGTAATTGTGTGGAGACTGTATGGCAGTATTGTTTGGGAACTGATGGTGCTATTGAAGACAGAAGCATATTAGTATGGAGAATGACAGATCTGTGGTGTAAGGTGCACTATAATGTATTGTTTGCACACAATGGCCCTCATTTACTAAAAAAATCGGGTTGTAAGTCTATGTTGCTTTTTTCCCTGGTATTTATTATTATGTCGCATCCTGTTTGTCGCACGTGGGTTTTGTTGGTTTTGGTTTCCGACTCCTCTGAGCTGTCGGGAAAAAATCCACAACAATTCAACAAATTCGGGTTGGAAACCTTAATAAATACGTGGGAAAGCTCAGAAATGTCGGGTAACGCCCCTTTTTCGGGTTTGGGAGAATCCACATCGGGTCCGTCGGGAAAAAATGTTGCATCGTGTCGCAGACTGGCGCACAATTACATGGCGCAGACAAAGATGCAACAAAAAAAACCGACAAAAGTCGGGTTTAGAATAGTAAATGAGGGCCAATGTGGCTGTATATATATATATATATGTATTTTTTGCACATGGTGTGGTGGTATATATATATATGTATATATATATATATATATATATATATATATATATATATATATAGAAAAAGGGGGTAGAGCAGCACCTCAATAAAAATAGGAAAAATAGTAGGGGTGCGCGTCAGTCACTGGGACCCTGGTCCTGGGTCCAAATTCACAGCATAGAACAAAAGGGATGACCGCAGCACTCCATGAAGTAAAAAAGAAAATTGTCTCTATTCCATGAACAAAACTTGGTGCAACATTTCGGTGTCCTCACAACACCATTCTCAAGCCCTTGAGGGCTTGAGAATGGTGTTGTGAGGACACCGAAACGTCGCACCAAGTTTTGTTCATGGAATAGAGACAATTTTCTTTTTTACTTCATGGAGTGCTGCGGTCATCCCTTTTGTTCTATATATATATATATATATATATATATATATATATATATATATATATGTATTTTTTGCATGGTGTGGCGGTATATATGTATTGTTTGCATGGTGTGGCGGTATATATATATATATATATATATATATATATATATATGTGTATTTTTTGCACATGGTGTGGCTGTATATATATATATATATATATATATATATATATATATATATATGTATTGTTTGCATGGTGTGGCGGTATATATGTATTGTTTGCATGGTGTGGCGGTATATATATATATATATATATGTATTTTTTGCACATGGTGTGGTGGTATATATATATGTATGTATTTTTTGCACATGGTGTGGTGGTATATATATATATATATGTATTTTTTGCACATGGTGTGGCGGTATATATATATATATATATATATATATATATATATATATATATGTATTGTTTGCATGGTGTGGCGGTATATATGTATTGTTTGCATGGTGTGGCGGTATATATATATATATGTATTTTTTGCACATGGTGTGGCTGTATATATATATATATATATATATATATATATTGTTTGCATGGTGTGGCGGTATATATATATATATATATATGTATTTTTTGCACATGGTGTGGCTGTTTATATATATATATATATATATATATATATATATATATGTATTGTTTGCATGGTGTGGTGGTATATATGTATGTATTTTTTGCACATGGTGTGGTGGTATATATATATATGTATTTTTTGCACATGGTGTGGTGGTATATATATATATATGTATTTTTTGCACATGGTGTGGTGGTATATATATGTATTTTTTTGCACATGGTGTGGCTGTATATATATATGTATTGTTTGCATGGTGTGGCGGTATATATATATATATATATATATATATATGTATTGTTTGCATGGTGTGGCGGTATATATATATATATATATATATATATATATGTATTGTTTGCATGGTGTGGCGGTATATATATATATGTATTTTTTGCACATGGAGTGGTGGTATATATATATATGTATTTTTTGCACATGGTGTGGCGGTAGGTATATATATATATATATATATATGTATTGTTTACATGGTGTGGCGGTATATATATATATATATATGTATTGTTTGCATGGTGTGGCGGTATATATATATATATATATATATGTATTGTTTGCATGGTGTGGCGGTATATATATATATGTATTTTTTGCACATGTGTGGTGGTATATATATATATGTATTTTTTGCACATGGTTGTGGCGGTATATATATATATATATATATGTATTGTTTGCATGGTGTGGCGGTATATATATATATATATAATATATATATGTATTGTTTACATGGTGTGGCGGTATATTGCTCCAGCTACATCTTAGATTATACTATTGATGATTGTGCCAGTTTCTCTGATGGGCATGTACATGTGGGATTTATTGCCCCTGCGGTGGACCATGTGTCCGGTCCTGGCATCTCTTCCCAGCTTCAGGATGGTGTTCGCTGGTCAAGCTGCCGATAACATATGGCGAGGACGCGGCAATGTACCGCCAGCCCATGATCTTATCATAACCAATCTGCCGAAAACTGAGCAGAGCCCAGGTGGAAAAAAACAAGATACCAATGTTACAACCCCTGATCCCCGGCTAAGATAGACAGGAATAATACCACGCATTGACAGCAAGCAGAGATCTTAAATGGAGGGTAATTAAAATACAAAAGAATTAGAATGCTTTTCATTATACAATGAATACGTGATTTTTCTATAAGCTTGGACTGGCCCTTTAAGAAGCGCTCTAGGATGGTATTCTTTGCTTATATAGTGCAGTATAGACTATTATTAGTGTATATTGTAGAGGTTCTTGTGTATGCCTTGTGCTTACCTGTTTTAGGCTGGGTTCACACTATGTTTTGGGGACTGGATCTCATTCAATAGTGACTATACCGCGGTTGTAGGTCAGAAAACTGGATACGGGCAGAAATGAGCCGAGTGGAATCACTGACTCTGGTCGGCTCATCCGAATGAATGAGATACGGGCCGGGTCAGCTGGCATA
>NC_079190.1:6117342-6152094 GCF_029499605.1 Hyla sarda
GGCTGTCCGGGCATGCTGGGAGTTGTAGTTTTGCAACAGCTGGAGGCATCCTGGTAGGGATACACTGCTTTACAAGATCACGCGCTGTTAATGGTTTTTTATTTTTGTTTTAAATGTATCAGAAGTAATTGATACAATCGGCGCCTGTCACTTATTATTATGATTATTATTATTATTATCTTCATTATTAATATTGTTATTAGTACAATTATTATTTATTTTTTTACTTTTATCATTATTATTTATTATTATATCATTATTATTATTACTCCTCTCCTGTCCTTATTATTATTATAATTATTATATTAATAATCATTATAATTATTATATTAATAATCATTATTATATTATTGCAATTATTTATTATTTTTTTAATTATCATTATTATTCATTTATTATTATTAATATTTATTATTATATAATTATCATTATTATTACTTTTGTTATTATTAAGATTATTTTTAACATTATTATTATTCATCATTATTATTATTATTATTACTATTGTTATTAACATTATTATTTATTAATATTATTACTACTATCATTTTTATTTATTATTATCAATTTTATTATTATTAATAATTAATATATTGATAATAATTATAATTATTATATTAATAATTATTATAATTATTGCAATTATTTATTACAATATTTTTTAAATTATCATTATTATTCATTTATAATTATTATTTATTATTATATAATTATCATTATTATTACTATTGTTATTATTATTGTTAACATTATTATTATTCATTATTATTATTATTACTATTGTTATTAACATTATTATTCATTAATATTATTACTACTATCATTTTTATTTATTATTATCAATTTTATTATTATTTATACTTAGAATAATTATTATTTATTTTTATGTTTTATTATTAACATTATTATCAAAATTATTATTACTATTATCATGAATATTACTATTATTTATATCATCATCATCATCATTTATAATAATTATTATTATCAATATTATCATTATTTTTATTGTTATTCATGTTATCATTATTATTGATTTATTATTATTTATTATTATATAATTATTATAACTATTGTTATTATTATTGTTAACATTATTATTATTAATTTATATTATAAATATTATTACTATTGTTATTAACATTATTATTTATTAATATTATTACTACTATCATTTTTATTTATTATTATCAATTGTATTATTATTTATACTTAGAATAATTATTATTTATTTTTTATGTTTTAATATTATTAAGATTATTATCAATATTATTATTATTATCATGATTATTACTGTTATTAATATCATCATCATTATTTATAATAATTATCATTATTATCAATATTATCATAATTTTTATTATCATTAATAGTATCATTATTATCCTTATTATTACTATTATTGTTTCTTCTTTTCATCATATTTAATTATTAAGAAGAATAATAAGTCTAAGTTCACACTTCCCAAAATTTGCCGACGCATTTTGATTTTGCGCGCCCGTTTTGGTTAGTAATCGAGTACGAGGGGAAAATGGGTTTAATATTATTACTGATGATGATTATTATAGGGACAATAAAATACATTTTACAAACGTGAAATAAGTCTAGTAATGTTTCGTTTTGTTGCGTTTCGCGGCTTTCGCCTTTTGAAGATTTTCCTCGAGATGTTTCCATTCACAGGCGTCTTCAGGTTTATTTAGATT
The DNA here is from genome assembly GCF_029499605.1 of Hyla sarda. NCBI lineage: Eukaryota > Metazoa > Chordata > Amphibia > Anura > Hylidae > Hyla > Hyla sarda. The sequence continues at coordinate 6,119,046 of NC_079190.1, forward strand.
TGGCGCATTTTGTGTCTGCTCTAATGTCAGAAAATGAAATCTATAATAATAATGATCTTTGTTTCGCGCCAACATATTCCGCAGTGCGCCACAATGCAGAGTAAACGTGTACAGGTGACCAGCCGTAGTTTTGTGTTGCACCAAAAATTGTTATAGGGGTTGGAAAGTTGGAAACCATGTTTATTTAGTGTAAACCACACCCACTATAAACCACACCCACTCACTATAAACCGCACCCATTTCTAGTAAACCTCACCCATTCACTATAAACCAAACCCACTCTTAGTAAACTACTCCCACTCACTATTAACCACACCCACTCTTAGTAAACCACACCCACTCACTATAAACCCCACCCACTCTTAGTAAACTACTCCCATTCACTATAAACCCCACCCACTCTTAGTCAACTACTCCCATTCACTATAAACTCCACCCACTCTTAGTAAACTACTCCCATTCACTATAAACCACACCCACTCTTAGTAAACTACTCCCATTCACTATAAACCCCACCCATTCTTAGTCAACTACTCCCATTCACTATAAACCACACCCACTCTTAGTCAACTACTCCCATTCACTATAAACCACACCCACTCTTAGTAAACTACTCCCATTCACTATAAACCCCACCCACTCTTAGTCAACTACTCCCATTCACTATAAACCCCACCCACTCTTAGTAAACTACTCCCATTCACTATAAACCACACCCACTCTTAGTAAACTACTCCCATTCACTATAAACCCCACCCACTCTTAGTCAACTACTCCCATTCGCTATAAACCACACCCACTCTTAGTAAACTACTCCCATTCACTATAAACCACACCTACTCTTAGTAAACTACTCCCATTCACTAGAAACTACACCCACTCTTAGTAAACTACTCCCATTCACTATAAACCACACCCACTCTTAGTAAACTACTCCCATTCACTATAAACCACACCCACTCTTAGTAAACTACTCCCATTCTCTATAAACCACACCCACTCTTAGTAAACTACTCCCATTCACTATAAACCACACCCACTATTAGTAAACTACTCCCATTCTCTATAAAACACACCCACTCTTAGTAAACTACTACCATTCACTATGAACCACACCCACTCTTAGTAAACTACTCCCATTCACTATAAACCACACCTAATTTTAGTAAACTCCCATTCACTATAAACCACACCCACTCATAGTAAACTGCTCTCACTCACTATAAACCACACCCATTCACTATTAACCTCTTCAGGACACAGGGCGTATGGATACGCCCTGCATTCCGAGCCCTTAAGGACCGCGGGCATATCCATACACCCGTGGGAAACCCACCGCTAGCCGGTCGGGGACCGGAGCCGGATGCCTGCTGAAATCATTCAGCAGGCACCCCAGCACATCGCCCAGGGGGGTCCTCCTACCAACCCCCCCCATGTCGGCGATCGCAGAAAATCGCATGTCAATTCAGACATGCGATTTTCTCCAAAATAGGGCTGAACGGAGCTGTCAGCAACCCCCCGATCAGCCTAAGGCAGGCATAGGCAACCTTTGGCACTGCAGATGTTTTGAACTACATCTTCCATGATGCTCCTACAACCAAAATACTACCAAAGCATCATGGGAGATGTAGTCCAAAACATCTGCAGTGCCGAAGGTTGCCTATGCCTGGCCTAAGGGATAGGAGTGAGGTCGCAGAGCTGTGATCTCCTCCTATCCCCTGCCATTAGTCAGAACGGAGTTCTGACCAATGGCAGCACAGGACAGGGGGTTGCCACGGCAACCCCCCATTCTGCCCACCCCTGGATGTCGAGGGGAACATGGACAGAAGATGGAGGCCGGTACCTGTAGGAAAAGATGCCTGGGGACACCCGATCTTCGCTGGAGCCTGCTGGATCCTGGCTCAGGTAGGGAATCGACGGTGGGTGTGGGGGGGGGGGGGAATTGAAAGTGAAAGTAAAACGATCTTTACTGTGGCAACCACTAGGAAGGCCAAACTGCAACTCCCAGCATGCCCAGACAGCATAGGCATGCTGGGAGTTGTAGTTTTGCAACATCTGGAGGGTCACAGTTTGGAGACCACTGTTACAGTGGTGCCCAAACGGTAGCCCTCCAGATGTTGCCAAACTACAACTCTCAGCATGCCTCAACTGCCCAGGCATGCTGGGAGTTGTAGTTCTGTAACATCTGTCCCTTCAGATTTGCAATTTTCATGACATTTTTGAAAATTGCTGCTCTACTTTGAAGCCCTCTAATTTTTTCAAAAAGCAAAAATATGTCCATTTTATGATGCCAACATAAAGTGGACATATTGTATTTGTGAAGAAAAATAAAAAAATTTTGGAATATCCATTTTCCTTACAAGTAAAGAGCTTCAAAGTTAGAAAAATGCAAAATTTTCATGAAATTTGGGGATTTTTCACCAAAAAAGGAGGCAATTAATGCAGAAAATTTACCACCAAAATAAAGTAGAATACGTCACGAAAAAACTGTCTCAGAATCAGAATATTCGGTAAAAGCGTTTTCGCGTTATTAATTAATAAAGTGACGGTGGTCAGAATTGCGAAAAAGGGCTCAGTCCTTAAGCGGTTAACCACCCCCACTCTAAACTACTCCCATTCACTATAAACCACACCCACTTCGTAAACTACTCCCATTCACTATAAACCACACCCACTGTTAGAAAACTGCTCCCATTCACTATAAACCACACCCACTCTTAGTAAACTACTCCCATTCACTATAAACCTCACCCACTCATAGAAAACTACTCCCATTCACTATAAACCACACCCACTCTTAGAAAACTACTCCCATTCACTATAAACCACACCCACACTTAGTAAACTACTCCCATTCACTATAAACCTCACCCACTCTTAGAAAACTACTCCCATTCACTATAAACCACACCCACTCTTAGAAAACTACTCCCATTCACTATAAACCACACCCACTCTTAGAAAACTACTCCCATTCACTATAAACCACACCCACACTTAGTAAACTACTCCCATTAACTATAAACCTCACCCACTCTTAGAAAACTACTCCTATTCACTATAAACCACACCCACACTTAGTAAACTACTCCTATTCACTATAAACCACACCCACACTTAGTAAACTACTCCTATTCACTATAAACCACACCCACTCATAGTAAACTTCTCTCACTCACTATTAACCACCCCCACTCTTAGTAAACTACTCCCATTTACTATATACCACACCTACTTCGTAAACTACACCCATTCACTATAAACCACACCCACTCTTAGTAAACTACTCCCATTCACTATAAACCACACCCACTCTTAGTAAACTACTCCCACTTACTATGAGCCACACCCATTGACTTCAAACCACACACTCACTATAAACAACACTTACTCCTAGTTAACCACACCCACTGACTTTAAACCACACTAACTATAAACCAAACCCACTCCCTGTAAACAACTCAAATTCATCATAAACCACACCCACTCCCTATAAACCACTCCTATTTATCAGAACCCACGCCCACTCCCAATAAACCCCTCCTATTCATCAGAAACCACACCCACTCCCTATAAACCACTCCTATTCATCATAAACCACACTCACTCCCAATAAACCACTCCTATTCATCATAAACCACATCCACTCCCAATAAACCACTCCTATTCATCATAAACCACACCCACTCACTATAAACCACTCTTATGCATCATAAACCACACTCACTCCCAATAAACCACTCCTATTCATCATAAACCACACCCACTCACTATAAACCACTCTTATGCATCATAAACCACACCCACTCCCAATAAACCACTCATATTCATCATAAACCACACCCACTCACTATAAACCACTCCTACTAATCATAAACCACACCCACTCCCTATTAACCACTCATATTCATCATAAACCACACCCACTCCCTATTAACCACTCTTATGCATCATAAACCACACCCACTCCCAATAAACCACTCCTATTCATCATAAACCACACCCACTCACTATAAACCACTCCTACTAATCATAAACCACACCCACTCCCAATAAACCACTCCTATTCATCATAAACCACACCCACTCACTATAAACCACTCCTACTAATCATAAACCACACCCACTCGCTTTAATCACACCCATACCCCACCATATATCACACCCACTCCTATTGCACCCTTATTAGGTCACATTTGGTATATAGATGTTATTTGCAGTACTATTTGATCATGTTATGGTATTTAGTGCATGCAGGTATTATTGTGTGGCGTTACTATGCACATACCATATTGCGGTATTATTTAGTCACTGTATGGTCATATTATTTCAGCATTTTACAGTGGAATTATTTCAGTAATATATGGTAGTATTATGTGACCACTGTATGGAATTATATTAACATGGTCTGTTGATATGATAAGGTCACCGTATTGTGGTATTACTTTAGCGATAATTGCAGTATTACATATCGATGCATGGTGGTTACTGTATAGCAGTATTATTTTGAGCACTCTATGATGGTATTACTTAGTCACTGTATGGTGGTACTGCATGGGGATATTATTTAAACATTATGTGGGGATATTAAGTACTATATGTTGTTTTTTTTTTAGCACTGGCTGTATGACAGTATTATTTGAGCATTGTGGTGACATTAACTGTATGCTGGTATTATATAAGAACTATATGGTGGTATCATTTAAAGGATTTTATTTTAGCACTGTATGGTAGTATTATTTAAGTACTATATGGGGATATTAATTAAGAACTATATGGTGGCATTATTTTAGCACTATATGGTATTATTATTCGAGAAACTATATTGTGGTATTATTTGAGCTCTGTATAGTGGTATTATTTTAGCACTATATGGTATTTTTATTTGAGAACTATATGGTGGTTTTATTTTAGCACTATATGGGGATATTATTTAAGAACAATATGGTATTATTATTCAGGAACTATATGGTGGTATTCGAGCTCTGTATGTCTATCGAGCTATGTCATCTTATTTTAGCACTATATGGTATCATTATTTGAGAACTATATGGTGGTATTATTTGAGCTCTGTATGGTGATATCATTCTAGCACTATATTAGGGATATTAATTAAGAACTATATGGTGGTATTATTTTAGCACTGTATGGTATTATTATTCTAGAACTATATGGTTCTATTACTTGAGCTCTGTATGGTGGTATTATTTTAGCACTATATTGGGGATATTAATTAACAACTATATGGTATTATTATTCTAGAACTATATGGTTGTATCACTTGAGCTCTGTATGATGGTATTAATTGAGCACTATATGGGGATATTAATTGAGCTCTATATGGTGGTATTATTCTAGCACTATATTAGGGATATTAATTAAGAACTATATGGTGGTATTATTTTAGCACTATATGGTATTATTATTCGAGAACTATATGGTGGTATTATTTGAGCTCTGTATGGTGGTATTATTTTAGCATTATATTGGGGATATTAATTAACAATTATATGGTATTATTATTCTAGAACTATATGGTTGTATTACTTGAGCTCTGTATGGTGGTATTATTTGAGCACTATATGGGGATATTAATTGAGCTCTCTATTGTGGTATTATTTGAGCACTATATGTCGATACTATTTGAGTTCTATTTGGTGCTATTATTTGGTGGTTGCTGTGCGGAACCGTATATATGGCAGTCTATGAAATCATTATTTGGCCAACATATAGAAGTGATGTTTAGGCACAATCCTGCATGGAGCTTATAATCACTTGGGTTATTGACTTTTGTGCCATGGCGGGCATAGGGTGGCACCAGGAGGTTGTGCACAGGGCGCCTTCCAATATACCACTGGCTCTGCTGCACAGAAAAGATGCAGCCAATCGTAATCAGGCTAATTTGTCACAATTTCATGCTACAAATAAAGAATTTGAATCATTAGTCGACGCATTTCAGGGGTTGATCAGACCGTTCCTCAGGCACAAAACACACACACACATATATATATATATATATATATATATATATATAATAGGTCGAGATAGGAGGTCGGGATAGGAGATCGAGATAGGAGGACGGGATAGGAGGTCGAGATAGGAGGACGGGATAGGAGGTCGAGATAGGAGGTCGAGATAGGAGGACGGGATATGAGAACGGGATAGGAGGATGGGATAGGAGGACGGGATAGAAGGTCGGGATAGGAGGTCGGGATAGGAGGTTGAGATAGGAGGATGGGATAGGAGGTCGAGATAGGAGGTCAGGATAGGAGGTCAAGATAGGAGGTCGGGATAGGAGGTCGAGATAGGAGGTCGGGATAGGAGGTCGAGATAGGAGGTCGGGATAGGAGGTCGAGATAGGAGGTCTGGATAGGAGGTCGGGATAGGAGGTCGAGATATGAGGTCGGGATAGGAGGTCAAGATAGGAGGACAGGATCGGAGGACAGGATAGGAGGTCTGGATAGGAGGTCGGGATAGGAGATCGGGATATGAGGTCGAGATAGGAGGATGGGATAGGAGGTCGAGATAGGAGGTCGAGATAGGAGGTCGGGATAGGAGGTCGGGATAGGAGGTCTGGATAGGAGGTCAGGATAGGAGGTCGGGATAGGAGGTCGAGATAGGAGGACGGGATATGAGGACGGGATAGGAGATTGGGATAGGAGGTCGAGATAGGAGTATGGGATAGGAGGTCGAGATAGGAGGTCTGGATAGGAGGTCGGGATAGGAGGTCGAGATAGGAGGACGGGATATGAGGACGGGATAGGAGATTGGGATAGGAGGTCGAGATAGGAGTATGGGATAGGAGGTCGAGATAGGAGGTCTGGATAGGAGGTCGGGATAGGAGGTCGAGATATGAGGTCGGGATAGGAGGTCAAGATGGGAGGACAGGATCGGAGGACAGGATAGGAGGTCTGGATAGGAGGTCGGGATAGGAGATCGGGACATGAGGTCGAGATAGGAGGATGGGATATGAGGACGGGATAGGAGATTGGGATAGGAGGTCGAGATAGGAGGTCGGGATAGGAGGTCGGGATATAGGGTTGGGATATGACAACAATATATGAGGACGTGATATGAAGTAAAAATCTTCCTCCTCTGTTGATTTTCCTCCACAACAAGGATTAGGAAGGAAAAACCGGGCAACGCCGAGTACTCAGCTAGTGTATATATATATATATATATGACATGAATCATCATCTGCATTTTGCGCAGCACCAATTTTTATAAAGCAGAGTGTAAAGCTCTGTGCCGACAGGTGGCCCCCATATGCGATCAGTTCACGCCTTATGGATGCCGCCATGGCGCTGCTGCCGCGCTCCGGAGCAGGATTAGACACGGTGAACAGCTTGGGAATATAGTTTAATGCGTGAATCACAGCGGCTCGGCGTCAGATCTCTCAGGTTCTCACTGCGATTCCGTAATTAGATTATCAATGATAAGGGGATTAGGTCCGGAGGAGCATTAATATCAATATGGAAGGAGATTTGGCGCGGGGGCGAAAACACGAGCAGATTGTATGATAATAAATTCATCCGGCGCGGGGGGGGGGGGGGGGGGGGGGGGGGCGCTGATGCTTTCTCTCCAAGCCGTGACTGATCCCCGATGAGAACAAAAAAACAAAAACAAAAAACAAAACCTTCACACATCCAAAAAAACACAGCAGGGACCTGAGATAAAGAAACGGCAAATATGGCAACAATGTTGCAACATGTTCATCCCATGGACACAATGTATAAATTACACAACAGTGGAGCAGTCTGTTATATAGATGTGGGGTGAAGGTATATGTCTCCAAACTGTGGAACTCGAGGTGTTGCAAAACTACAACTCCCAGCATGCCTGGACAGCCATTGGCTGTTCAGGCATGCTGGGTGTTGTAGTTTTGCAATATGGTCGCCGGAGTCGTATACAGTTGTAACACATATAAGTATCCCTGTTTTTTTGCATTGATCAACTATCCAATATAACTAAACTAGAATGACGCAGAATGTTGTTATCGAGCATGTTGAGTAAACATCTACAGTGCAGGGGGGAAAAGTAGGTGAACCCTTTGGGATTCTTTGGATTTCGAAATGTAGCTAAACAAAATGTAACTAAACTAGTAACACAGTGAAAACTGGGCTGTTTATGTCTTTTTTTATTGAGCACGTTACGTAAACATCCACAGTGCAGGGGAAAAAAAGTAAGTGGACCCTTTGGGATCCTTTGGATTTCGAAATTGTAGCTAAACGCAATGTAACTAAACTAGTAACACAGAATCAACTGGGCAGTTTGTCTTTTTATTGAGCACATTATGTAAACATTGACAGTGTAGTGAGAAAAAGTAAGTAGACCCTTTGGGATTCTTTGGATTTTGAAATTGTAGCTAAGGCACAGTTATAGACAAACACTGTAGCTTAACTAGTAACACAGAGACAACTGGGCTGTTTATGTCTTTTTATTGAGCACCTTACGTAAATATTCACAGTGCAGGGAGAAAAAGTAAGTGGACCCTTTGGTATTCTTTGGATTTTGAAATTGTAGCTAAGGCACAATTATCGACAAACACAGTGTAGCAAAACTAGTAACACAGAGAAAACTGGGCTGTTTATGTCTATTTTTTTATTGAGCATGTTACGTAAACATCCACAGTGCAGGGGGGAAAAAAAGTAAGAGAACCCTTTGGGATTCTTTGGATTTTGAAATTGTAGCTAAACGCAATGTAAATAAACTAGTAACACAGAATCAACTGGGCAGTTTGTCTTTTTAATAAGCACATTACGTAAACATTCACAGTGCAGGGAGAAAAAGTAAGTGGGCCCTTTGGAATTCTTTGGATTTCGAAATTGTAGCTAAGGCACAGTTATAGACAAACACAGTGTAACTAACTGGGCTGTTTATGTATTTTTATTGAGCACATTACGTAAGCATTCACAGTGTAGGGGGAAAAAGTAAATGGACCATTTGGGATTCTTTGGATTTCAAAATTGTATCTAAGGCACAGTTATAGACAAACACAATGTAGCTAAATTAGTAACACAGAGACAACTGGGCTGTTTATGTCTTTTTACTGAGCACATTACGTAAATATCCACAGTGCAGGGGGGAAAAGTAAGTGGACCATTTGGGATTCTTTGGATTTCGAAATTGTAGCTAAGGCACAGTTATAGACAAACACATTGTAACTAAACTAGTAACACAGAGGCAACTGGGCTGTTTATGTATTTTTATTGAGCACATTACATTAACATCCACAGTGCAGGGAGAAAAAGTAAGTGAACCCTTTGGAATTCCCTGTATGTGATCTGATTGTCTGTAAGTCACAGTAATAGAGAAACACAATGTAACCAAACTAATAACACATAGACAGCTGGATCATTTATGTCTGTCATTGAGCGCATTATAAAAACATCCACAGTGCAGGGAGACAAAGTGTGTGAACCCTTTGGAATTCCTCTGGATTTCTGCATGGATTTCTAGTAATATGTGATGGAATTGTCTGTAAGTCACAGTTATAGACAGACACAACATTACTAAACAAGTAACACAGAGACAGCTGGGCTGTTATTGAGCGCATTATATAAACATCCACAGAACAGGGCGACAAAGTATGTTGTGTATTTTAATGAGTGCATTTAGTTAACATCCACAGTGCAGGGAGAAAAGGTAAGCCCTTTAAATTGTATATTCTCCTTTAGCAGAAGTCACCGCCATCCAATGCTTTCTGCACCTGCAAAAGATTTACATAACAGTGAGGAGGAATTTTGGCTCCTTCCTACCTGTAGATTTGTTGTTCGCCAGCGGTCCTGTGCTGCCTTGTGTGTGTACAGCGCCCTCCTCAGGTCAGGCCACAGAATCTACATAGAGTTTAGGTCAGGATTTTATTTGTGTGGACCGTTATGTTGCATCACCCCAAAGATTCTTCACCTTGAGCTCGTGGACCCCCGCCCTTACACCTCCACCTTTTATTTATATGGTTTTATTCATGATCACAAGGTATCCAGGCCCTGAGGAAGCAAACAGCCCGGAACCAGAAAACATGTATTCTAAGCATTGTTTGCATCAGGGCATGGTTCACACTGGACCAGTCTTTAGGTGCCTTTATTTAATGGGTAAAATGCTTTGATTCCCCCAAAAAAACAACAACAAAAAAAATTTACATTTTATTATCTCCTTCTCTAAAACACCTTTAACCAATCCCCTTTTGTCAAATTCAGTTTCACAAGGGTCCATGTAAATTTTTCTCTTTCTCCCTGCTCTGTGGATGTTTACTCAATGCGCTACGTATAAGACAAGATAAGATAGTAGTACAATTGCCTGTGTGTTATTTATTTACCGTATTTTTCGCCCTATAGGACGCACCGGCGTATAAGACGCACCCAATTTATAGGTGCAAAATCTAAAAAAATAAAGATTTTGAACCCAATAGTGGTCTTCAACCTGCGGACCTCCAGATGTTGCAAAACTACAACTCCCAGCATGACCGGACAGCCAACGGCTGTCCGGGCATGCTGGGAGTTGTAGTTTTGCAACATCTGGAGGTCCGCAGATTGAAGACCACTGCATAGGAGGTAATACTCACGTGTCCCCGCCGCTCCGGACTCGTCACCGCTGCCCTGGATGTCGCTCCATCTCTGTCGCCGTGTCCCCGTCGCTCCGGAACGTCTCTGCTGCCGGCCGGGTATCCTCGCTCTCCGTCGCCGTCATCACGCCGACGCACGTACGCGACAACGTGATGACGAGGAAGGAGAGCGCCGGCCATACAAGGGATCCCTGAACGGAGAAGACACCGAGGAGGCAGGTAAGGTCCCTCCCGGTGTCCTGTAAGCACTAACCCGGCTATTCAGTCGGGCTGTTCGGGACGCCGCGGGGAAATCACTGAACAGCCGGGTTATTGTCACTTTCCCTTCAGACGCGGCGGTCAGCTTTGATCGCCGCGTCTGAAGGGTTAATACAGAGCATCACCGCGATCGGTAACGTCCTGTATTAGCCACGGGTCCCGGCTGTTGATGGCCGCAGGAACCGCCGCGATAGGGGGTGTATTCACCGTATAAGACGCACCGACTTTTTCCCCCCAGTTTTGGGGAAGAAAAAGTGCGTCTTATACGGCGAAAAATACGGTAGTTACAAACTGAATTCGCCCTTTTCCTGGTGTACTTTGAACCAGTTTGTACAAAAATTGGTACCGCAAAAAAAAAAAAAAAAGAAACTTGCTATCTTTGTTGCATCATGTGCGCCAATCTTTTGTTAGAAGGGGCGTGGCCTTGAAAAAACAAAAAGAGGAAGACATGCCAAATTTTCCACAGTATGCGCCAATACTTTGGCTAAACTATACCAGCTAAAAGGTGTTGCAAAAAAAAAAAAGAAGAGTAGACAGCGGGTATTTGTGCCCGATTTCCAGCCGGACGCAATGTTAAAAATTTGGCGCAATCTTAGACCGCCTAGTCAAAGCTAGCTCTGTTGTGTTTGTCTGTAGATATGATTTCGATACAATTAGATTACATATTGGATTAGTAATTCATGTTGAAACCCAGGGAATTCCTAAGGAGGGTTCACTTACTTTTTTCTCCCTGCACTGTGGGTGTTTAATAAGTAAACTCAATAAAAGAGCTGCCTTTGTGTTACATTGTGTTTGTCTATAATTGTATCTTAGCTACAGTCAGATCGGGTATTTGTAATCGATGTCAAAATCCAAAGAATTCCAAGGGTTCATTTACTTTTTCTCCCTGCATAGTGGATGTTTACTCAAAGTGCTCAGTGAAAGATACAAGCGGTACAGCTGCCTGTATGATATTGGTTTATATACATTATGTTTGTCTACAACTGTGACTTAGCTACAGTCAGATCGGGTATTTGTAATTGATGTCAGAATCCAAAAAATTCACTTACCGTTTTCTCCCTGCACTGTGGGTGTTTACTCAATATCCTTGATAAAAGACAAAAGTGGTACAACTGTCTGAGGGTTATTTGTATATATATATATATATATATATATATATATATATATGTATATATATTCTACCAGATACAATCAGATTTTATTTAGTAATCAATGTAGAAATCTAGGGAATTCCAAGGGGTTCACTTACTTTTTCTTGTATCTGTGATGTACAATTCAGTGACATTGTAGGTCACACTGCAAGGCAGTGTTTCCCAAGCAGGGTGCCTCCAGCTGTTGCAAAACTGCAACTCCCAGCATGCCCAGACAGCCTTCGGCTGTCCGGGCCTGCTGGGAGTTGTAGTTTTGCAACAGCTGGAGGTGCCCTGCTTGGGAAACTCTGCTGTAAGTTGCACTCATTAAGATGGTGACATCAATATTTTCAATCTTTTGAGATTATAAACTTCTCAAAGATCAGAGAGGTTTACAGTGTAATCCTTATCCTGCACGTAATATTACAGATGATCCAGATATAATCTCTGTCCGCCCGGAGTCCCCCCATAAATCCTTCATCTCACTGATCTTACATCTTGTCCTATACATCAATTCTATTAGATCGTGTCTTATACTGCAGTCACCTCACTGACTACAGATAATGTAGATGTGACCTGCAGTCCTATGTAACTCCACAGATAACACAGTGATAACTCTCTGACTACAGATAATGTATAGATGTGACCTGCAGTCCTATGTAACACCACAGATAACACAGTGATAACTCTCTGACTACAGATAATGTATAGATGTGACCTGCAGTCCTATGTAACACCACAGATAACACAGTGATAACTCTCTGAGTACAGATAATGTATAGATGTGACCTGCAGTCCTATGTAACACCACAGATAACAGTGATAACTCTCTGAGTACAGATAATGTATAGATGTGACCTGCAGTCCTATGTAACACCACAGATAACACAGTGATAACTCTCTGAGTACAGATAATGTATAGATGTGACCTGCAGTCCTATGTAACTCCACAGATAACAGTGATAACTCTCTGAGTACAGATAATGTATAGATGTGACCTGCAGTCCTATGTAACACCACAGATAACACAGTGATAACTCTCTGAGTACAGATAATGTATAGATGTGACCTGCAGTCCTATGTAACACCCCAGATAACACAGTGATAACTCTCTGAGTACAGATAATGTATAGATGTGAGCTGCAGTCCTATGTAACACCACAGATAACAGTGATAACTCTCTGAGTACAGATAATGTATAGATGTGACATGCAGTCCTATGTAACACCACAGATAACACAGTGATAACTCTCTGAGTACAGATAATGTATAGATGTGACCTGCAGTCCTATGTAACACCACAGATAACAGTGATAACTCTCTGAGTACAGATAATGTAGTAGATGTCACCTGCAGTCCTATGTAACACCACAGATAACACAGTGATAACTCTCTGAGTACAGATAATGTATAGATGTGACCTGCAGTCCTATGTAACACCACAGATAACAGTGATAACTCCCTGAGTACAGATAATGTATAGATGTGACCTGCAGTCCTATGTAACACCACAGATAACACAGTGATAACTCTCTGAGTACAGATAATGTATAGATGTGACCTGCAGTCCTATGTAACACCACAGATAACACAGTGATAACTCTCCGAGTACAGATAATGTAGTAGATGTGACCTGCAGTCCTATGTAACACCACAGATAACAGTAATTACTCTCTGAGTACATATAATGTATAGATGTGACCTGCAGTCCTATGTAACACCACAGATAACACAGTGATAACTCTCTGAGTACAGATAATGTAGTAGATGTGACCTGCAGTCCTATGTAACACCACAGATAACAGTGATAACTCTCTGAGTACAGATAATGTATAGATGTGACCTGCAGTCCTATGTAACACCACAGATAACACAGTGATAACTCTCTGAGTACAGATAATGTATAAATGTGACCTGCAGTCCTATGTAACACCACAGATAACACAGTGATAACTCTCTGAGTACAGATAATGTAGTAGATGTGACCTGCAGTCCTATGTAACACCACAGATAACAGTGATAACTCTCTGAGTACAGATAATGTATAGATGTGACCTGCAGTCCTATGTAACACCACAGATAACAGTGATAACTCTCTGAGTACAGATAATGTATAGATGTGACCTGCAGTCCTATGTAACACCACAGATAACACAGTGATAACTCTCTGAGTACAGATAATGTATAGATGTGACCTGCAGTCCTATGTAACACCACAGATAACACAGTGATAACTCTCTGAGTACAGATAATGTATAGATGTGACCTGCAGTCCTATGTAACACCACAGATAACACAGTGATAACTCTCTGAGTAGTGAGTACAGATAATGTAGTAGATGTGACCTGCAGTCCTATGCAACACCACAGATAACAGTGATAACTCTCTGAGTACAGATAATGTATAGATGTGACCTGCAGTCCTATGTAACACCACAGATAACACAGTGATAACTCTCCGAGTACAGATAATGTATAGATGTGACCTGCAGTCCTATGTAACACCACAGATAACACAGTGATAACTCTCTGAGTACAGATAATGTATAGATGTGACCTGCAGTCCTATGTAACACCACAGATAACACAGTGATAACACTCTGAGGACAGATAATGTATAGATGTGACCTGCAGTCCTATGTAACACCACAGATAACACAGTGATAACTCTCTGAGTACAGATAATGTAGTAGATGTGACCTGCAGTCCTATGTAACACCACAGATAACACAGTGATAACTCTCTGAGTACAGATAATGTAGTAGATGTGACCTGTAGTCCTATGTAACACCACAGATAACACAGTGATAACTCTCTGAGTACAGATAATGTATAGATGTGACCTGCAGTCCTATGTAACACCACAGATAACACAGTGATAACTCTCTGAGTACAGATAATGTATAGATGTGACCTGCAGTCCTATGTAACTCCACAGATAACACAGTGATAACTCTCTGAGTACAGATAATGTATAGATGTGATCTGCAGTCCTATGTAACACCCCAGATAAGAGTGATAACTCTCTGAGTACAGATAATGTATAGATGTGACCTGCAGTCCTATGTAACACCACAGATAAGAGTGATAACTCTCTGAGTACAGATAATGTATAGATGTGACCTGCAGTCCTATGTAACACCACAGATAACACAGTGATAACTCTCTGAGTACAGATAATGTATAGATGTGACCTGCAGTCCTATGTAACACCACAGATAACACAGTGATAACTCTCTGAGTACAGATAATGTATAGATGTGACCTGCAGTCCTATGTAACACCACAGATAACACAGTGATAACTCTCTGAGTACAGATAATGTAGTAGATGTGACCTGCAGTCCTATGTAACACCACAGATAACACAGTGATAACTCTCTGAGTACAGATAATGTATAGATGTGACCTGCAGTCCTATGTAACTCCACAGATAACACACAGTGATAGATATGAGAGAGAGAGATATGAGATAGATATGAGATATATAGATAGATAGATATGAGATATATAGATAGATAGATTTGAGATAGATATGAGATATATAGATATTATGCATCATCTAGGAGGTGTCCTTATGTCAGGTATTTTGGATGTGATTTTCTGTGATGATTTGGTGACTTGTTTGCGGTCCTGACTCCTGGTGTCGTTCATCTCGCGGTCCTGACTCCTGGTGTCGTTCATCTCATGGTCCAGACTCCTGGTGTTGTTCATCTCGCGGTCCTGACTCCTGGTGTCGTTCATTTTGCGGTCCTGACTCCTGGTGTCGCTCATCTCACGGTCCTGACTCCTGGTGTCGTTCATCTTGTGGTCCTTACTCCTGGTGTCGTTCATCTTGCAGTCCTGACTCCTGGTTACTTTCATCGCGCGGTCCTGACTCCTGGTGTGGTTCATCTCACGGTCCTGACTCCTGGTGTCATTCATCTCGCGGTCCTGACTCCTGGTGTAGATCATCTCGCGGTCCCGACTCCTGGTGTCATTCATCTCGCGGTCCTGACTCCTGGTGTTGTTAATCTCGTGGTCCAGACTCCTGGTGTCGTTCATCTCGCGGTCCTGACTCCTGGTGTCATTCATCTTGCGGTCCTTACTCCAGGTGTCGTTCATCTCGCGGTCCTGACACCTGGTTTCGTTCATCTCGTGGTCCTGACTCCTGGTGTAGATCATCTCGTGGTCCTGACTCCTGGTGTCGTTCATCTCACAGTCCTGACTCCTGGTGTCGTTCATCTCACAGTCCTGACTCCTGGTGTTGTTCATCTCGCGGTCCAGACTCCAGGTGTCGTTCATCTCGCGGTCCTGACTCCTGGTGTCATTCATCTTGCGGTCCTTTCTCCAGGTGTCGTTCATCTCGCGGTCCTGACACCTGGTTTCGTTCATCTCGCGGTCCTGACTCCTGGTGTCATTCATCTCGCGGTCCTGACTCCTGGTGTAGATCATCTCGCGGTCCTGACTCCTGGTGTCGTTCATCTCACGGTCCTGACTCCTGGTGTTGTTCATCTCGCGGTCCAGACTCCTGGTGTCGTTCATCTCGCGGTCCTAACTCCTGGTGTCGTTCATCTTGCGGTCCTTACTCCAGGTGTCGTTCATCTCGCGGTCCTGACTCCTGGTTTCGTTCATCTCGCGGTCCTGACTGCTGGTGTCGTTCATCTCGCGGTCCTGACTCCTGGTGTAGATCATCTTGCGGTCCTGACTCCTGGTGTTGTTCATCTCACAGTCCTGACTCCTGATGTTGTTCATCTTGCGGTCCAGACTCCTGGTGTCGTTCATCTTGTGGTCCTTACTCCTGGTGTCGTTCATCTTGCGGTCCTGACTCCTGGTTTCGTTCATTGCGCGGTCCTGACTCCTGGTGTTGATCATCTTGCGGTCCTGACTCCTGGTGTCGTTCATCTCTCGGTCCTGACTCCTGGTGTCATTCATCTCGCGGTCCTGACTCCTGGTGTAGATCATCTCTCGGTCCTGACTCCTGGTGTTGTTAATCTCGTGGTCCAGACTCCTGGTGTCGTTCATCTCGCGGTCCTGACTCCTGGTGTCATTCATCTTGCGGTCCTTACTCCAGGTGTCGTTCATCTCGCGGTCCTGACACCTGGTTTCGTTCATATCGCGGTCCTGACTCCTGGTGTCATTCATCTTGTGGTCCTGACTCCTGGTGTAGATCATCTCGCGGTCCTGACTCCTGGTGTCGTTCATCTCACGGTCCTGACTCCTGGTGTTGTTCATCTCGCGGTCCAGACTCCTGGTGTCGTTCATCTCGCGGTCCTAACTCCTGGTGTGTTCATCTTGCGGTCCTTACTCCAGGTGTCGTTCATCTTGCGGTCCTGACTCCTGGTGTCGTTCATCTGGCGGTCCTGACTCCTGGTGTCGTTCATCTGGCGGTCCTGACTCCTGGTGTCGTTCATCTCGCGGTCCTGACTCCTGGTTTCGTTCATCTGGCGGTCCTGACTCCTGGTGTCGTTCATCTCGCGGTCCTGACTCCTGTTGTTGATCATCTCGCGGTCCTGACTCCTGGTGTCGTTCATCTCGCGGTCCTGACTCCTGGTGTCGTTCATCTCGCGGTCCTGACTCCTTGTGTCGTTCATCTTGCGGTCCTTACTCCAGGTGTCGTTCATCTCACGGTCCTGACTCCTGATTTCGTTCATCTGGCGGTCCTGACTCCTGGTGTCGTTCATCTCGCGGTCCTGACTCCTGGTGTCGTTCATCTTGCGGTCCTTACTCCAGGTGTCGTTCATCTCGCGGTCCTGACTCCTGGTGTCGTTCATCTCGCGGTCCTGACTCCTGGTGTCGTTCATCTCGCGGTCCTGACTCCTGGTGTTGTTCATCTGGCGGTCCTGACTCCTGGTGTCGTTCATCTCGCGGTCCTGATTCCTGGTGTCGTTCATCTCGCGGTCCTGACTCCTGGTGTCGTTCATCTCGCGGTCCTGACTCCTGGTGTCGTTCATCTCGCGGTCCTGACTCCTGGTGTTGTTCATCTGGTGGTCCGCGCTCCCTCATCTCCATAATCAACATTTTCGGGGCTGAGGTGAAAATAGTTTTTCAGATTGGACAGAACATTGGATTTCTGAGTAATAATAATAATGTGTAATACGAGGAGTCATTAAATAAAATGGCGGATAATCTGATCGGTTACATAGGACTCTGTACAGACACAATGCACAGCCGGCCCCATACTCCTGATCCAGACTCCCCATCCTGATCCAGACTCATCATCCTGATCCAGACTCCTCATACTGATCCGAACTCCTCATACTGATCCAGACTCCTCATCCTGATCCAGACCCATCATCCTGATCCGGACCCATCGTCCTGATCCAGACCCATGATACTGATCCAGACCCATGATACTGATCCAGATCCATCATCCGGATCCAGCCTCATCCTCCTGATCCAGACCCATCATCCTGATCCAGACCCATGATACTGATCCAGACCCATCATCCGGATCCAGCCTCATCCTCCTGATCCAGACCCATCATCCTGATCCAGACTTCTCATAATCCGAGCGGTTTCATAGGACTCTACAGACACAATGCACAGCCGGCCCCATACTCCTAATCCAGACTCCCCATTCTGATCCAGACTCCTCATCCTAATCCAGACCCATCATCCTAATCCAGACCCATCATCCTGATCCAGACCCATCATCCTGATCCAGACCCATCATCCTGATCCGGACTTCTTATCCTGATCCAGACCCATCATCCTTATCCAGACCCATCATCCTGATCCGGACCCATCATCCTCATCTGGACCCATTACCCTGATCCAGACTCATCATCCTGATCAAGACCCATCATCCTGATCCGGACCCATCATCCTGATCAGGACCCATCATCCTCATCCGGACTTATCCTCCTAATCCAGACTCATCATCCTTATCCAAACTCCTCAACCTGATCCAGACCCATCATCCTCATCCTGACCCATCATCCTGATCCAGACTCATCCTCCTGATCCAGACTCCTCATAATCCGAGCGGTTTCATAGGACTCTACAGGCACAATGCATAGCCGCCCCATACTCCTTATCCATACTCCCCATCCTGATCCAGACTCATCATCCTGATCCAGACTCCACATCCTGATCCAGACCCATCATCCTGACCCAGACCCATCATCCTGATCCAGACTCATCATCCTGATCCAGACCCATCATGCTGATCCAGGCTCCTCATCCTGATCCAGACTCCTCATCCTGATCCAGACCCATGATTCTGATCCAGACTCATCATCCTAACACAGACCCATCATCCTGATCCAGACTCATCATCCTGATCTAGACTCCTCGTCCTGATCCAGACTCCTCATTCTGATCCAGACTCATCCTCCTGATTCGGATCCATCTTCCTGATCCAGACCCATCATTTTGATCCAGACTCATCATCCGAACCAGACTCATCATCCTGATCCGGACTCCTCATCCTGATCAAGACTCCTCATCCTGATCCGGATGCATCTTCCTGATCTGGTCCCATAATCCTGATCCAGACTCCTAAATCTGAAGCAGACTCCTAATCCTGATCCGGACCCATCATCCTGATCCAGACCCATCATCCTGATCCGGACCCATCGTCCTGATCCAGACCCATGATACTGATCCAGATCCATCATCCGGATCCAGCCTCATCCTCCTGATCCAGACCCATCATCCTGATCCAGACCCATGATACTGATCCAGACCCATCATCCGGATCCAGCCTCATCCTCCTGATCCAGACCCATCATCCTGATCCAGACTTCTCATAATCCGAGCGGTTTCATAGGACTCTACAGACACAATGCACAGCCGGCCCCATACTCCTAATCCAGACTCCCCATTCTGATCCAGACTCCTCATCCTAATCCAGACCCATCATCCTAATCCAGACCCATCATCCTGATCCAGACCCATCATCCTGATCCAGACCCATCATCCTGATCCGGACTTCTTATCCTGATCCAGACCCATCATCCTTATCCAGACCCATCATCCTGATCCGGACCCATCATCCTCATCTGGACCCATTACCCTGATCCAGACTCATCATCCTGATCAAGACCCATCATCCTGATCCGGACCCATCATCCTGATCAGGACCCATCATCCTCATCCGGACTTATCCTCCTAATCCAGACTCATCATCCTTATCCAAACTCCTCAACCTGATCCAGACCCATCATCCTCATCCTGACCCATCATCCTGATCCAGACTCATCCTCCTGATCCAGACTCCTCATAATCCGAGCGGTTTCATAGGACTCTACAGGCACAATGCATAGCCGCCCCATACTCCTTATCCATACTCCCCATCCTGATCCAGACTCATCATCCTGATCCAGACTCCACATCCTGATCCAGACCCATCATCCTGACCCAGACCCATCATCCTGATCCAGACTCATCATCCTGATCCAGACCCATCATGCTGATCCAGGCTCCTCATCCTGATCCAGACTCCTCATCCTGATCCTGATCCATACTCCTTATCCATACTCCCCATCCTGATCCAGACTCATCATCCTGATCCAGACTCCACATCCTGATCCAGACCCATCATCCTGACCCAGACCCATCATCCTGATCCAGACTCATCATCCTGATCCAGACCCATCATCCTGATCCAGACTTCTCATAATCCGAGCGGTTTCATAGGACTCTACAGACACAATGCACAGCCGGCCCCATACTCCTAATCCAGACTCCCCATTCTGATCCAGACTCCTCATCCTAATCCAGACCCATCATCCTAATCCAGACCCATCATCCTGATCCAGACCCATCATCCTGATCCAGACCCATCATCCTGATCCGGACTTCTTATCCTGATCCAGACCCATCATCCTTATCCAGACCCATCATCCTGATCCGGACCCATCATCCTCATCTGGACCCATTACCCTGATCCAGACTCATCATCCTGATCAAGACCCATCATCCTGATCCGGACCCATCATCCTGATCAGGACCCATCATCCTCATCCGGACTTATCCTCCTAATCCAGACTCATCATCCTTATCCAAACTCCTCAACCTGATCCAGACCCATCATCCTCATCCTGACCCATCATCCTGATCCAGACTCATCCTCCTGATCCAGACTCCTCATAATCCGAGCGGTTTCATAGGACTCTACAGGCACAATGCATAGCCGCCCCATACTCCTTATCCATACTCCCCATCCTGATCCAGACTCATCATCCTGATCCAGACTCCACATCCTGATCCAGACCCATCATCCTGACCCAGACCCATCATCCTGATCCAGACTCATCATCCTGATCCAGACCCATCATGCTGATCCAGGCTCCTCATCCTGATCCAGACTCCTCATCCTGATCCAGACCCATGATTCTGATCCAGACTCATCATCCTAACACAGACCCATCATCCTGATCCAGACTCATCATCCTGATCTAGACTCCTCGTCCTGATCCAGACTCCTCATTCTGATCCAGACTCATCCTCCTGATTCGGATCCATCTTCCTGATCCAGACCCATCATTTTGATCCAGACTCATCATCCGAACCAGACTCATCATCCTGATCCGGACTCCTCATCCTGATCAAGACTCCTCATCCTGATCCGGATGCATCTTCCTGATCTGGTCCCATAATCCTGATCCAGACTCCTAAATCTGAAGCAGACTCCTCATCCTGATCCGGACCCATCATCCTGATCCAGAACCATCATCCTGATCCGGACCCATCATCCTCATCCGGACTCATCATGCTGATCGAGACTTATCGTCTTGATCCGGACCATCATCCTGATCCAGACTCATTGTCCTGATCCAGACCCATCGTCCTGATCCAGAACCATCGTCCTGATCCAGACTCATTGTCCTGATCCAGACTCACCATCCTGATCCAGACTCCTCATCCTGATCCAAACTTGTTGTCCTGATCCAGACTCATCATCATGAATGATACAGACCCATCCTCCTGATCCAGACTTATCCTCCTGATCCAGACTCATCATCCTGATCCAGACCCATCCTCCTGATCCAGACTCATCCTCCTGATCCAGACTCATCATTCTGATCCAGATCCATCCTCCTGATCCAGACCCATCCTCCTGATCCAGACTCATCCTCCTGATCCAGACTCATCCTCCTGATCCAGACTCCTCATCCTGATCCAGACTCCTTCTCCTGATCCAGACCCATCATCCTGATCCAGACTTCTCATCCTGATCCAGACTTCTCATCCTTATCCAGACCCATCATCCTGATCCAGACCCATCATCCTGATCCAGACTCCTCATCCTGATCCAAACTCATTGTCCTGATCCAGACTCATCATCATGAATTATACAGACCCATCCTCCTGATCCAGACTTATCCTACTGATCCAGACTCATCATTCTGATCCAGATCCATCCTCCTGATCCAGACCCATCCTCCTGATCCAGACCCATCCTCCTGATCCAGACTCATCCTCCTGATCCAGACTCATCATCTGATCCAGACCCATCCTCCTGATCCAGACTCCTCCTCCTGATCCAGACTCATCCTCCTGATCCAGACTCCTCATCCTGATCCAGACTCCTCTTCCTGATCCAGACTCCTTTATTGCTTATCTCTCTATGCTCTAGGCCCATGAAGAGAATGCGAGCGCTCAGTACAGACTAACTCACATCACAGTACATTAAAGGCCCTGTCAGGGTCTGTGTACAGCTGGGTGGCCCTATTATTGATAGTTGTCCCCCATATCCTGACACCCATGGATGCACCCGGATGATAGGAGGGATGTTTTATGTAGTGTTGGGCGCAAATATTTGCATTTCAAACTTTTATCGCGAATATCGAAATTGCAAATATTCGTTTTTCCACATATTCTCCTATTCCTTCTTTTCACTTGTGGGCCAATAAGAATGATGCGAATACACTTGTCAGAGGTTATCAACAACATCCATAGCAACCAATAGTAAAGTTGCCCACCCCCTCACTGTTTTCTTCCTCGAATACGTGAATATAACGAATAAGCAAAATTTGCAAATATTGGACGAATATTCGTCTATATATTCGCAAAATATTGCAAATTCGAATATGGCCAATGCCGCTCATCACTAGTTTTATACTTGGATTCCTTGGAGGATGTAATAAACCCTCTGATCATCCCCTGATAACTCTCGGCAGCACAAAGCTCCTACACGGTAATTACGGCTGATTAGTCATGATTAGTCGCAGTTGGGCTTGATGAGCGGCCCCATTGTGTGTGTATTCCTATGATAACACGTCCCCTGTGTGTAGTCACGGGTGAGCCGCGCTCTTACCTCACAACTTGTAATGAATGGAAAGAAGGAAAAAGTAAGCAACGAGTGGCGGTATTTATTATTATTTTTTTTTTTAGTACTATCTACTACCTTGTCTGAGAATGGATACCAAATCAGGCCCTGTATAGGCCATGTAAGTGATTACAGTGCAGGTACACCCAGTGCCTACATGGGATGTTTTCTATTCTAACCACATTCAATCTCTACCTGAGTACAGATACCCAATCAGGTTCTCTGTAGACTTTGCAAGTGATTACAGTGCAGTTACACTCAGCAACTATAGGGGGCATCTTATAGTCATGCAGATTTGATGCATAAACATTTTAGATACCTTTTAGATGCCTTTCTAGCACCTTTTCTCCCCATTTTAGGGGCTTAATTATCCTCTTGCGCCCCTTAGAGCATCCTCAGTGCACCTGTACAGTTGAATAGTGAAGGGTCTGGAGGATCTCAGGCTTCTCGGTGTATTAGATGGATATTAGGATCAAGGGAGATACTATAGTGTGGGGGGCCTGGTGCATGCTGGGTGGAGGAGCCATACGCAGATTTCCTCTTCTTGGTGCGGTCTGGCAGCAGCGTCTTCACCTTCTTATAAATGTTACAATGTGGCTTCATATCAGCTTTAATGTATCTGTTCCTCATCCCCGAAATCCTATACTGGGGGGATCATTGCGCTTGATGTTCATTGCTGGAGATAAAGCCGTGAAATATCTGAGCAGATATTGATGTAAATGTCAGCGAGCAGATCAGATCTGCAGGAGCGGGAGATGTTATCAGGTCATGTACTCAGCACTGTAACTTCTGGACCTCATATGCATGTTCTGCACTGTAACTTCTGGACCTCATATACATGTTCTGCACTGTAACTTCTGGACCTCATATACATGTTTTGCACTGTAACTTCTGGATGTCAAATGTTCTGCACTGTAACTTCTGGATGTCATATACATGTGCTGCACTGTAACTTCTGGATGTCATATACATGTTCTGCACTGTAACTTCTGGACCTCATATACATGTTCTGCACTGTAACTTCTGGACCTCATACATGTTCTGCACTGTAACTTCTGGATGTCATATACATGTGCTGCACTGTAACTTCTGGATGTCATATACATGTTCTGCGCTGTAACTTCTGGACCTCATATACATGTTCTGCACTGTAACTTCTGGACCTCATATACATGTTCTGCACTGTAACTTCTGGATGTCATATGTTCTGCACTGTAACTTATGGATCTCATATACATGTTTTGCACTGTAAATTCTGGATGTCATATACATGTGCTGCACTGTAACTTCTTGACCTCATATACATGTTCTGCACTCTAGCTTCTGGATGTCATATGTTCTGCCCTGTAAATTCTGGATGTCATATACATGTGCTGCACTGTAACTTCTGGACCTCATATACATGTTCTACTCTATCTTCTGGACCTAATATACATGTTCTGCGCTGTAACTTCTGGACCTCATATACATGTTCTGCACTGTAACTTCTGGACCTCATATACATGTTCTGCACTGTAACTTCTGGATGTCATATGTTCTGCACTGTAACTTATGGATCTCATATACATGTTTTGCACTGTAAATTCTGGATGTCATATACATGTGCTGCACTGTAACTTCTTGACCTCATATACATGTTCTGCACTCTAGCTTCTGGATGTCATATGTTCTGCCCTGTAAATTCTGGATGTCATATACATGTGCTGCACTGTAACTTCTGGACCTCATATACATGTTCTGCACTGTAAATTCTGGATGTCATATACATGTTCTGCACTGTAACTTCTTAACCTCATATACATGTGCTGCACTGTAATCTACGTCTCATCTCGGGCTATAATTACATGGCCAGATATTGGGCACCAACATAGGACAGTGATCTGGGACACCCATGGCCGGCACGTGGACAGATTATGGGATTCTCTGGAATATCAGAAGTTTAAAGTAGTAAAGGATGGGAATTCTTGAAGGATGAAAATTCTAAAATATAAGGCCTAAGAGGAAATTGGGGTGAATGAGGAGGAAAGAGGAGTCTGGAGGAGGACAGAGAAATCTGGAGGTGGGAAGAGAAGTCTAGAAGTGGGCAGAGGGGTTTGGAGGTGGACGTAAGAGTCTTGAGGTGGGCAGAGGAGTCTGGAGGTGGGCAGAGGAGTCTGGAGGTGAGCAGAGGGGTCTGGAGGTGGGCAGAGGAGTCTGGAGGTGGGCAGAGGGGTCTGGAGGGGGGCAGAGGAGTCTGGCGGTGGACATATGGGTCTGGAGGTGGGCAGAGGAGTCTGAAGGTGGACATAGGGGTCTGGAGGTGGGCAGAGGGGTCTGGAGGTGGGCAGAGGGGTCTGGAGGTAGGCAGAGGAGTCTGGAGGTGGGCAGAGGAGTCTGGAAGTGGGCAGAGGGGTTTGGAGGTGGACGTAAGAGTCTTGAGGTGGGCAGAGGAGTCTGGAGGTGGGCAGAGGAGTCTGGAGGTGAGCAGAGGGGTCTGGAGGTGGGCAGAGGAGTCTGGAGGTGGGCAGAGGGGTCTGGAGGTGGGCAGAGGAGTCTGGCGGTGGACATATGGGTCTGGACGTGGGCAGAGGAGTCTGAAGGTGGACAGAGGGGTCTGGAGGTGGGCAGAGGAGTCTGGAGGTGGTCAGAGGGGTCTGGAGTTGGGCAGAGGGGTTTGTAGGTGGACATAAGAGGGAGGAGGAAAGAGGAATCTGGAGGAGGACAGAGAAATCTGCAGGTGGGAAGAGGAGTCTGGAGGTGGGCAAAGGGGTCTGGAGGTGGATGTAAGAGTCTTGAGGTGGGCAGAAGAGTCTGGAGGGGGGCAGAGGGGTCTGGAGGTGGGCAGAGGAGTCTGGAGGTGGGCAGAGGGGTCTGGAGGTGGGCGGAGGGGTCTGGAGGTGGGCAGAGGAGTCTGGAGGTGGGCAGAGGAGTCTGGAAGTGGGCAGAGGGGTTTGGAGGTGGACGTAAGAGTCTTGAGGTGGGCAGAGGGGTCTGGAGGTGGGCAGAGGAGTCTGGAGGTGGGCAGAGGGGTCTGGAGGTGGGCAGAGGAGTCTGGCAGTGGACATAGGGGTCTGGAGGTGGGCAGAGGAGTCTGGAGGTGGACATAGGGGTCTGGAGGTGGGCAGAGGGGTCTGGAGGTGGGCAGAGGGGTCTGGAGGTGGGCAGAGGAGACTGGAGGTGGGCAGAGGGGTCTGGAGGTGGGCAGAGGAGTCTGGAGGTGGGCAGAGGGGTCTGGAGGTGGACAGAGGAGTCTGGAGGTGGTCAGAGGGGTCTGGAGGTGGGCAGAGGAGTCTGGAGGTGGACATAGGGGTCTGGAGGTGGGCAGAGGAGTCTGGAGGTGGACATAGGGGTCTGGAGGTGGGCAGAGGAGTCTGGAGGTGGTCAGAGGGGTCTGAAGGTGGGCAGAGGAGTCTGGAGGTGGACATAGGGGTCTGGAGGTGGGCAGAGGAGTCTGGAGGTGGACATAGGGGTCTTGAGGTGGGCAGAGGAGTCTGAAGGTGGGCAGAGGAGTCTGGAAGTGGGCAGAGGGGTTTGGAGGTGGACGTAAGAGTCTTGAGGTGGGCAGAGGGGTCTGGAGGTGGGCAGAGGAGTCTGGAGGTGGGCAGAGGGGTCTGGAGGTGGGCAGAGGAGTCTGGCGGTGGACATATGGGTCTGGAGGTGGGCAGAGGAGTCTGGAGGATGACATAGGGGTCTGGAGGTGGGCAGAGGAGACTGGAGGAGGGCAGAGGGGTCTGGAGGTGGACAGAGGAGTCTGGAGGTGGTCAGAGGGGTCTGGAGGTGGGCAGAGGAGTCTGGAGGTGGACATAGGGGTCTGGAGGTGGGCAGAGGAGTCTGGAGGTGGACATAGGGGTCTGGAGGTGGGCAGAGGAGTCTGGAGGTGGTCAGAGGGGTCTGAAGGTGGGCAGAGGAGTCTGGAGGTGGACATAGGGGTCTGGAGGTGGGCAGAGGAGTCTGGAGGTGGACATAGGGGTCTGGAGGTGGGCAGAGGAGTCTGAAGGTGGGCAGAGGAGTCTGGAAGTGGGCAGAGGGGTTTGGAGGTGGACGTAAGAGTCTTGAGGTGGGCAGAGGGGTCTGGAGGTGGGCAGAGGAGTCTGGAGGTGGGCAGAGGGGTCTGGAGGTGGGCAGAGGAGTCTGGCAGTGGACATAGGAGTCTGGAGGTGGGCAGAGGAGTCTGGAGGTGGGCATAGGGGTCTGGAGGTGGGCAGAGGGGTCTGGAGGTGGGTAGAGGAGACTGGAGGTGGGCAGAGGGGTCTGGAGGTGGGCAGAGGAGTCTGGAGGTGGGCAGAGGGGTCTGGAGGTGGACAGAGGAGTCTGGAGGTGGTCAGAGGGGTCTGGAGGTGGGCAGAGGAGTCTGGAGGTGGACATAGGGGTCTGGAGGTGGGCAGAGGAGTCTGGAGGTGGACATAGGGGTCTGGAGGTGGGCAGAGGAGTCTGGAGGTGGTCAGAGGGGTCTGAAGGTGGGCAGAGTAGTCTGGAGGTGGACATAGGGGTCTGATGGTGGGCAGAGGAGTCTGGAGGTGGACATAGGGGTCTGGAGGTGGGCAGAGGGGTCTGGAGGTGGACAGAGGGGTCTGGAGGTGGGCAGAGGGGTCTGGAGGTGGGCAGAGGGGTCTGAAGGAGGAGGAAAGTGGAATCTGGAGGAAGACAAGTGGTCTGGAGAAAAGCAGGAAACGTGTGTCTGGAAGACAACTGAGGAGTCTGAAGGAGGTTAGAAGGTTTTGGAGGAGCACAGAAAAATCTAGAGGGGACAGAGAGGTCTGGAGGAGGAGGACAGAGGATATAGAGGAGTCTAAAGCGGAACGAGTGGTAGCAAACAGCTATTGATGGTGTCTGGGCCCCGTACCCCAGGACACTACCTGGATACACAGAGCATCATCAGTAACAAATGCCTTATAGATTCTTCCTTTACCTCCCCCTGCAGCGCCCCCTATGTTTTCTATAGGGATGCCCTTGACTCCCTGTGTGGGTGACCACTATCTCATTCTATCATACTGTATATCAGTGGTCTCAAATTGTGGCCCTCCAGATGTTCAAAAATATAACTCCCAGCATGCTGGGAGTTGTAGTTTTGCAACATCTGGTGGGCCAAGTTTTGGACCACTGCTGAATATAAAGTGGCGATTTTTGGGGGATGATTTCCTCTATAGTCTCTGTTCACAGAGAAGTCTCCGCAGTCAGGAGGCGGAGGCCCCCCGCAGACCGTAAGCCGGAGAATAGATGACGGTAGAAAATTCTTATCGCGGTGATGAGTGGAAAACATCTGTTATTGTGGAAAAAAACTCACTTACTCCTCCGATGCTTAATGGATTTCCCAGAGCATCCGAGGTCTCCAAATGAGTCTAATGGAGGCGCAAAATTCATCACCAAACCTGGAGAAGAGCGTCCTGGCAGAAACACGTCGGGCGCGGTAAATAATGTGGGGGAGGGGAACTGGGGAAGAGAGGTGGAAAAGATACAATTCTCTATGATCTGATAAAGTCAAAACTGCAACATTCTTCTCTTCTTCTTTATACTGCCCCCTTGTGGTTATCACCTAAACGAAGATCACAGCGCAACCTACAGGCAGCTCCTATGTGAAACGCTTGAACTAAACACAGTCATGGCTGTAAATGTTGACACCCCTGAAACTTTTCTATAAAATGAAGTATTCCTCACAGGAAAGGATTGCAGTAACACATGATTTGCTATACACATGTTTATTCCCTTTGTGTGTATTGGAACTAAACCAAAAAAGGAGGGAAAAAAGCAAATTGGACATAATGTCACCAAACTTCAAAAATTAGCTGGATAATATTATTGGCCCCTTAATTTAATATTTGGTTGCACACCCTTTGGAAAAAATAAGTGAAATCAGTGTCTTCCTATAACCATCAATAAGCTTCTTACACCTCTCAGCCGGAATGTTGGACCACTCTTCCTATAACCATCAATAAGCTACTTACACTTCTCAGCCGTAATGTTGGACCACTCTTCCGTTACAAACTGCTCCCGGTCTCTTATTGGAAGGCGCCTTTTCCCAGCAGTAATTATAAGATCTCTCCACAGGTGATCAATGGGATTTAGATCTGGACTCATTGCTGACACTTCAGAACTCTCCAGCGCTTTGTTTCCATCCATTTCTGGGGCTTTTTGACATATGTTTGGGACACAAACCCAGCTTTCTGACACTGGGCTGTACAGTGCGACCCAAAATCCATTGGTAATCCTCAGATTTCATGATGTCTTGTACACATGTAGGGGGGTCAGCCCCTTGAATGACTAAACTCCATTACTTCTATTGAGAAAGTCCCACAGACTGTCATGCATCTTGCAGCCACAAGATGTCACTGTTGTTGTAAGTGAGAATAAGACACAGTTGTTGTTGCTTTAAGAGAGGAGATCTTTCTGAAGAGGAGGAGGAGCAGGAAGTTCCTGGGACTGTGTGGTGTTCGGCTCTCTATGGCTGTGCAGAGCTGAGGAAAGAGACTGTACAAAGTGGCCTTGGAAGGGCAGACAGACTGTGTAATCCAGGGACTGAGCAACAGGATCCTGTCAGAGGAGACAGAGCTGAACTGTGATGCTACAGACTGCAGCTGAGAACCAGAGAAAGAGAGGAGAACATCCCAGAACAAGCAAGTTACAGAGCAAGGGACCAGACTGCAGTGACAGAACAAGATAAGAAACCTGCAAAGAAACCCAGACCAGTGCATTATAGACTGCAGCTACAGACAGCAAGGGAGAGACCCAGAGACCTGACTGCAACCACCATCACAGAGACTGAGATAAAGCAGCTGTACCTACAGAACTGTGAGTGTGCACCGGTGCTGACCTGTGGTAGGGCATAGAGCAGGTTCCCTTAGACAGAGCGTTGCAGCAAAAGTGTCCCGGTTAGCGGGAATCAGATAGGATTATATAGCAGAGTAGCCTGTATTTCTGTGTGTGCGTTGGCGGGAGCGCCATTTTATGTATCACGTTACAGTTAACTCTGCTGTAAATCTATGTAATCTGTTATTTCTGTTAACATTATTCTCCGGCCGTTATACTCTGTTGGTTAATAAAACCGGTTTCTGCTTCAGCCTCATTGTCTGCTGTACCGTACTTGAATCCTGCACTGCGGGCCCCTACTCTTCTGACCGCTACACACATTCAATAGAA
Source organism: Hyla sarda (assembly GCF_029499605.1). Classification (NCBI taxonomy): domain Eukaryota; kingdom Metazoa; phylum Chordata; class Amphibia; order Anura; family Hylidae; genus Hyla; species Hyla sarda. The sequence continues at coordinate 6,149,363 of NC_079190.1, forward strand.
GTGAAAGTAGATCCCGGCACCTACTTTCCGGGATCTACTTTCACTTCTACTGATCTATTTTGATCCACGGCACCTTCAGTACCAGTGCCGACCTCTTCCCTACCTTTATTGTACACATTCATGGCCCCCAGTGCCAGAGGCAGCAAAACAACCCAAAACATCACTGACCTCCACCATATGTCACTGTAGGTACTGTGTTCTTTTCTTTGTAGGCCTCATTCTGTTTTCGGTAAACAGTAGAATGATTTGCTTTACCAAAAAGCTCTATCTTGGTCTCATCTGTCCACAAGACGTTTTCCCAGAAGGATTTTGGTTACTCAAGTTCATTTTGGTAAAATGTAGTCTTTCTTTTCTATGTCTCTGTGTCAGCAGTGGGGTCCTCCTGGGTCTCCTCCATAGTGGGGTCCTCCTGGGTCTCCTCCATAGTGGGGTACTCCTGGGTCTCCTCCATAGTGGGGTCCTCCTGGGTCTCCTCCATAGTGGGGTCCTCCTGGGTCTCCTCCATAGTGGGGTCCTCCTGGGTCTCCTCCATAGTGGGGTCCTCCTGGGTCTCCTCCATAGTGGGGTCCTCTTGGGTCTCCTCCATAGTGGGGTCCTCCTGGGTCTCCTCCATAGTGGGGTCCTCCTGGGTCTCCTCCATAGTGGGGTCCTCTTGGGTCTCCTCCATAGTGGGGTCCTCCTGGTCTCCTCCATAGCGTTTCATTTCATTTTAATGTGGACGGATAGTTCGCGCTGACACTGATGCTCCCTGAGCCTGCAGGACAGCTTGAATATCTTTGGAACTTGTTTGGGGCTGCTTATCCACCATCTGGACTATCCTGCGGTGACACCTTTCATAAATGTTTCTCTTCCGTCCACACCCAGGGAGATTAGCTAAAGTGCCGGGGGTTGCAAACATCTTGATAATTTGTGGACAAAGACAAATCTAGATCTCTGGAGATGGACTTGTATCCTTGAGATTGTTGATATTTTTCCACAATTTTGGTTCTCAAGTCCTCAGACAGTTCTCTTCTCCTCTTTCTGTTGTCCATGCTTAGTGTGGCACACACAGACACACAATGCAAAGACTAAGTGAACTTCTCTCCTTTTTATCTGCTTTCAGGTGTGATTTTTATATTGCCCACACCTGTTACTTGCCCCAGGTGAGTATAAAGGAGCATCACATGCCTGAAACAATCTTATTTATCCACAATTTTGAAAGGTGCCAATAATTTTGTCCAGCCCATTTTTGGAGTTTGGTGACATTATGTCCAATTTGCTTTTTTTCCCCCTTTTTTGGTTTAGTTCCAATACACACAAAGGAAATAAACATGTGTATAGCAAAACCTGTGTTACTGCAATCCTTTCCTGTGAGGAATACTTCATTTTATAGAATCATTTCAGGGGGGACAACATTTACGGCCATGACTGTAGATGCATACCCCACAATAAATGCCCATATCACTTCCCATTTTGGGGGGTGCCCTATTCCCATTTGCATCACTTCCCATTTGCAGAGTTCTGCCCTATGTAATGGTGGGTTATATGTTATGGGGGCTCAGAAGACCAAAAGGTTTCCTTCCAATCTCCTGCTGGACATCACCCAGGACTGAACCCTGGACCTGCTCCTCATAGGCTGACAGCCAGCTGATTGGATGAGAGTTACACATCAGGTGACATCACAGCAGTTACATGATGACATCACCAGTCCTATCCGCAGATGTCTATGTCCACCTCATGCTGTAATTACCTGTATATTACTCAGGGCTCCCATGTATTATTTTCATGATATATTTATTTATATTTAGCTGATGATGGAGATGTGTGTCTAATATTGCGCATGGGCTACATTGAATGAGGTTCATCTGTAATACCACACCCAACCAGTGGACAAGGGTGGCGCTATATCTGTATGGAAGCATCTTTCTAATGCTCTGCAACCAGTTGACATAAAAATCTATCTATCTATCTCATATCTATCTATCTCATATCTATCTATCTCATATCTATCTATCTCATATCTATCTATCTCATATCTATCTATCTCATATCTATCTATCTATCTCATATCTATCTATCTCATATCTATCTATCTCATATCTATCTATCTTTCTATCTATCTCATATCTATCTCATATCTATATATCTATCTATCTATCTCTCTCTCTCATATCTGTCGGGCTGTGTTATTCTGGTATAATGACAGTCATTATAGCGGTGCTCTGTTCGCTCATTGTGCAGTATTATATGTTCTCCTGACCTCTCTCTGGGATCCTAAATAATTAAGGTTTATTATTGATTTCCATCACTGATCCTCGGCGCATTATACGGAAAAGGCCAGAAAATCCGTCAGATTTCGGCACAGATGGCGGCCGCTCATTGTCTCCTTTCTGATTGTTAAACATTAAATATCAGATTCAGAATGAGAAAAAGAAAGAAAAGAGAGAGAGGGAGAGAGAGACAAAGAGAGAGGGAAAGAGAGAAAGAAAGAGAGAGGGAAAGAGAGAGAGAGACAGAGAGGGAAAGAGAGAGAGAGAGAGAGAGAGAGGGAAAGAGAAATAGAGAGAGAGAAAAAGAGAGAGAGAAAAAGAGAGAGAGAGAGAGAGAGAGACAAAGAGAGAGGGAAAGAGAGAGAGAAAGAGAGAGGGAAAGAGAGAGAGAGAGAGAAAAAAAGAGAGAGAAAGAGAAAGAGAGAGAGAGAAAGAGAGAGAGAGAGAGAGAGAGAGAGAGAGACAGAGAGAGAGGGAAAGAGA